>NC_066536.1:17727354-17749854 GCF_024679095.1 Eriocheir sinensis
CTATGTTCAGGGGTCATTTCTCTGTACTTAAGCAAATCCTTCATTCCTTCACTAGCCTAACTTCTCTCTCCCTCTATATGTATTTCCCCGCCTAGCAAATCTTTCATTCCTTCACTAGCCTAACTTCTCCCTCTATATGTACTTCCCCGTCTTGTAGATCCTTCATTCCTTCACTAGCCTAACTTCTCTCTCCCTCTATATGTATTTCCCCGCCCAGCAAAGCCTTCATTCCTTCACTAGCCTAACTTTTCTCTCCCTCTCTATATATTTCCCCGCCTAGCAAAGCCATCAGTCACGCTTGTAAATACTAAGGACTGGATAGTAGAGAGGGACTAGATACGGACACTAGATACGAATTTCATGTTTTGCAACGCCTTCCTAATCCCTCCTTCATTCCGTTTACCGTTGATGAGGTTTCAGGCCCCGCTCCACTAACCTCCTTCCCATTCCTGTCATTCCTGCCTAAGAATTTCTCCGCCTAGCAAAGCCTTCAATCACGCGTCTAAACACTTCATATGGACTCAACATTGCATACCGTACCGCCTTTCGCAGCCCCCCTCGTCCCTTTCCTTCACTCCTTTTCCCTTATCTAAAATGACCAGCCATCGACTTGCCTGGACCATCATCGACTTGCCTTCAACCTTGTTCCCAGCGTCCCTCAACTTAACATAATGAGATGGACCCTTCCTTCCCCGCAGGCTTTTCTTCCTCCCTCGCTCCCTCGGGCCGCCCAAAAGACACGCCGCAATTAATGGTTTTCTAATAACGGCGGCGAGAATATTAATTTTCACGGCGGGCGAGAGATATAAAACCCCTCCACCCCCCATCCCCCCATTCCGCGCTAGGCCATCCATGCATTCGTGTTTCCCGCCGCCGCTAGAAAAGGGGTGCACGGGGGGGGGGGGGGGAGACAGTATATAAGAGGTGTTTGTTTATAATTTTCTTTCTTTCTTTAATTATTTATTTCATTTTTATTTCTTGATTTTTTTTTATTTATTTATTATTTTTTTTTTTTGTGTGTGTGTGTTGAGTGAGTAATGTGAAGAGCAAAGGTAAGGTTATATAAGATAAGTACACACACACACACACACTCTCTCTCTCTCTCTCTCTCTCTCTCTCTCTCTCTCTCTCTCTCTCTCTCTCTCTCTCTCTCCATTAGTCAGCCACGCAAGGGGGGGGGAGTCACTATGAGCGTCTTGGCGTAACAGCTGAGTCGCCGTCATGCAGTCGCTTCGTCAGGATGAGTAATGGACGAGTTAACTCCACGGACTACCTTATTGACGAGAGCGGTGATAACGATGCTGAAGTTTGTTGTGTCTCCTGGCGAATATCCTTGCCTGACCCTCGTGTTGGGCGCTGAGGAATCACGGGCGAGTGTTGAGTTAATAATCCTACTCATTAACATTTCACTGACTCTCGCCCTGCATGATGGATGAGGAGTATTCCGTGTGTCTGCATGTGAGGCGTCCCTGCATGCGTGAGTGTTCCTCCTGCATGAGTTATGTGGTGCACTCAAGGTTCGTGCATGAGTCTGTTTGTGAGGCGTGCCATTAGTCCGGCATGTAAGGGAAGGGATGGGTCTCACTCCTAACCACTTACTACAGGGTCGAGGGAAGCACGCAGCAACTAGGGTCATCACTAAACGAAGCGCAATATTCGTAATTTGAGCTTTCGCCATTGTAACAAAAGAGAGGAATTATGTTATTGAAGGAAGTGAGGGAAGGAATGACCATCAATCCTGACCACTTACTATATACAGGGTCGAGGGAAGCACGCAGCAACTAGGGTCATCACTAAACGAAGCGCAATATTCGTAATGTGAGCTTTCGCCATTGTAAAAAGAGAGAAATTAGGTTAGTGAAGGAAGTGAGGGAAGGGATGCGCCTCACTCCTTATCACTAATTACAGGGTCGAGGGAAGCACGCAGCAACAAGGGCCATCACTAAACGAAGCGCAATATTCATAACTTGAGCTCTCGCCATTCTTAAAAGAGAGAAAAATTAGGTTATTGAAGGAAGTGAAGGAAGGGATGCGCCTCATTCCTTATCACTAACTACAGGGTCGAGGGAAGCACGCAGCAACAAGGGCCATCACTAAACGAAGCGCAATATTCATAACTTGAGCTTTCGCCATTGTAAAAAGAGAGAAATTAGGTTAGTGAAGGAATGAAAAAGGAATAAGAAAGACGGTACACTACGTTTAATCATTATATTATTTACGACTACGAATCTTCACTACATCCCAGACCTTCACAACCCGAAATAATATAATAGTAGTAAGGGATTTTAGAACTGATCATCCCTCTCTCTTTCTCTGTCTGTCTCTCCCTCTATCTGTCTTCTTCATTCCATACCTAAAACGTTCGCAACAAGAGTCTTCCCTGAACGAAGCAAGACGTTCATAACCTGAGCCTGGCTGAACGTAAAAGTCGCCGACAGGGAATCGAACCCCAAACGCTGAAGGACGGCAGACGGACGCTCACCCCAGCCTGGCTAAACACACAAGTTGCCGGCCGGATTCGAACCAGGGTTGCCAGATTATCGTATTCACCACAGTGTATTCATCCTTTTTAAGCCGCAAACTCTCGTACCTACACAAATGACGATAGAAAATTGAAGTTAGCGTTAAAACTCCTATTTATTGATGTTTCCATGTGCTTTTTTGCTATAGTCATTGGTCAGAAGCTACGACAATACAATGCGATGAGTACGATAATTTGGAAACGCTGATTCGAACCCTGAGCACATCATAAGTCGCTAACACTGACCAAAACCACCGATACTACTACTACTACCACTACTATCACTACCATTACTACTTCTGGCCAAGGAAAGAAGGGCGCCGGACGGATACCACCCCCTCCCGCCTGGCTAAACCCTCAAGTCGTCTGCCGGGACTCGAACCCTGAGAGCATCATCAGTCAGAGGCAGCCGGCACTTCATCACGGCAAGAGTGCCCGCGGAAAGTGAGTGATGGAAATGAAAACAGCCCGCAGCCCCGCCGGGAGTGGCCGCGCGGGGGCTGCTGGATATTAAACACCAAGAATAGTGCCTCGGGGGCGGTGCGTGGGCCGGCTGCGTCACTTGGGGGGGCGGGGGAGGCCAGGAGGGAAGGAAGATCAGTTAGAAAGAAGGCAGAGGCCACGACAAGCAAATCAAACACCAGGAATAGTGCCTCGAGGGCGGTGCGTGGGCCGGCGGTATAACTTGATAGAAAGATAAATAGATAGATGATGCGATGAAAGAGGAGCAGGAGCAGGAGAAGGATGAAAGGAAGGAGAAGGAAAGAAATGAAGAGACAGCAATGGAAAGAGAGAGAAACAAAGAATATAGGAAAGGAAGATCCATTAGAAGGAATGCAGCGTTCACGACACGAGTCTGTTTCTCAGGATGATTTTCTCCTCCACTGCCTTCACCTCTGTCCTTTTCCTCAATTTCACCCCCCCCCCCCCCCCGGCCTTCATCTTCTCCTTTTCCTGCACATTATAATATCATTCACATTTCTTTTGCTTTTCTCTTCCGTTCTTATGTTCCCAAAAGGTGTTTCTAAGGATGATTTTCTTCTCCACTATCATTTTCCTCATTTTTCCCCCCCCCGGCCTTCATATTTCCCTTTTCCTGCTCATTATAATATCATTCACATTTTTTTGCTTTCCCAGCCGTTCTTATATTCCCAAAGGGTCTTTCTAAGGATGATTTTCTTCTCCACTATCATTTTCCTCATTTCCCCCCCCCCCCCCATCCCCGGCCTTCATCTTTCCCTTTTCCTCCTCATTATAAAATCCTTCACATTTCTTTTGCTTTTCTATCCGTTCTTATGTTCCCAAAAGGTGTTCCTATGGATGATTTTCTTCTCCACTATCATTTTCCTCATTCCCCCCGGCCTTCATCTTTCCCTTTTCCTCCTCATTATAAAATCATTCACATTTCTTTTGCTTTCCCAGCCGTTCTTATGTTACCAAATGGTCTTTATAATGTTGATTTTCTTCTCCCCTCTCCTGTTCCTCATTCCCCCCTCCGGCCTTCATCTTTCCCTTTTCCTCCTCATTATAAAATCATTCACATTTCTTTTGCTTTTCCAGCCGTTCTTATGTTCCCAAAAGGTGTTTCTAAGGATGATTTTCTTCTCCACTATCATTTTCCTCATTTTTCCCCCCCCGGCCTTCATATTTCCCTTTTCCTCCTCATTATAATATCATTCACATTTCTCTTGCTTTTCTATCCGTTCTTATGTTCCCAAAAGGTGTTTCTATGAATGTTTTTCTTTTCTGCGACCTTCACCTTTTTCTTTCCTTGCTAATTATAACATTCTCATTTCTTTCTTTCTACTCGGCCTTCATATATTTTTTTTCCCGTGCTCCTTCTTTAACTTTTATTTCTTTGTATATTTTTCTTTCTGTCTCTTCGTCTATCTATCTATCTATTTCTCCTTCACTTCATCTTCCTAACCCTCAGCTTCCTTATCCTTCTCAACATGTCTCTCTATATAACTATCTTTTCCTTCTTATATTTTCTCGTTCTCCTTCTTTAACTTTTATTACCTTGTTTATTTTTCTTTCTGTCTCTTCCTCTCTCTCTCGCTATCTATCTATTTCTCCTTCAGTTGATCTTCCTAACCCTCAGCTTCCTTATCCTTCTCAACATGTCTCTCTATATAACTCTATCTTTTCCTTCATATATTTTCTCGTACTCCTTCTTTAACTTTTATTACCTTGTTTATTTTTCTTTCTGTCTCTTCCTCTCTCTCTCTATCTATCTATTTCTCCTTCAGTTCATCTTCCTAACCCTCAGCTTCCTTATCCTTCTCAACATGTCTCTCTATATAACTATCTATCTTTTCCTCCCTCATTATAAGCCTCGCAAAAGATTGTCACATATATATAGAGAGAGGAGGACCAAAAATCAACATTCCTTCCTTTATTCTATAGTTAAGGAGGCAACTGACACATATATAGAGAGAGGACCAAAAATCAACAACCCTTCCTTTTTGTCTATAGTTAAAGAGGCAATTGACATATCTATAGAGAGAGGGACCAAAAATCGATATCCTTCCTTTTTTCTATAGTTAAGGAGGCAGCTCAAGGGGGTAGAATCATAAGGTCCATTGCCACGTTGCTATCTATAATCCATTTTTTTTCTAACCAAGTAAAAGGAACACCATCGACTGGAGTATAAAAATGAGTCTTGTATCTAAAACTCTCTAAGGCTTTTTTTCGTTCCCTATAGATCGTCTTCATTTCCTGCTGATTGCCTTTTCTTGGTGGATGGAGACGTTATTTTTTTTGTTTTCTTTTTGGTGACTTATTTTTTTCCTTTTTTGTCTCCTGTATCATCGTTTCCTCATTTCCCTGTTTTTTTTTTTTTCCTTGTTCTCTGATGACGTGTTCGTGTTCGTGCGTTTTAGTATGTTTGTGTTTTTTTCGTTCTTCTTTTTCTGTATTTTTTTGTGTCTCTCTCTTTACATATCTATCTCCTTATTCATCTATTCCTCCTCCCTTTCATCCTTCTCCTTCTCCTGTTCCTCTTTCTTCAAATCATCAGTCTATCTCTCTATCGATCTTTATTTATTTTTTCTTTTTTTCTTTCTTTCATTCTTTCTTTCTTTCTTTCTTTCTTTCTTTCTTTCTTTCTTTCTTTCTTTCTTACTCCTGCCCGTTATCCATCTCCTGCTCTTCTTCCTCATCCTTCTCAGCATCTATCTATCTAACTTTCTATCTATTTATCTATCTATCTATTTTTTATCTATCTATATCTTTCATCTCTCTCCCCCACCTCCTCGTCCTCATCATTCTCGTGTTCCTCTTCTTCTTCTTCTTCTTCTTCTTCTTCTTCTTCTTCTTCTTCTTCTTCTTCTTCCTCCTCCTCCTCCTCCTCCTCCACCACATCATCCGCTCAGCACGACTTACAGGTAATAAGGTTTCAAGTCCCTGTCACCTTTTTAATTCACCTGGATGGTTGGGAGGAAGCGGGGAGAGTCGGATTATTTTCAGAGTACTCGTTGGCATTTCGTCTCTCAAAGCCTCTCCTGCTCTTCCTCTCCTCCTCTCTTCTCTTTGCGTGATGGGCGGATGGAAGGGAACAACTCTGAGCACCGCGAGGCTCTTATTACTAAGCATACTTGTGGGTAATGGACTGTCGTGGCTTATAGAAGTTCTTGCTGGAGATGTGATGTGATGGAAGGAATTAAATGCAGGTGATAGAGTTTTTAAAGGCTTTGTTGAGCTATATATGTAAGTGGCGGTGGATTGGAGACGTGGGGAGGGGGGGAGGGGGGATGTGGTGGTTGTGGTGGTGGTGGTGGTGAATGTGTTAGAGGACGTCATATCATATGGAATTTAAGACGTTCCTTCGAGCATTATTTTTACGTTCTGCCTATGGCGCAGGTAGGACTGAAAAATCCCAGCTTGTATCAGCGGGCGGGTTGCGAACTTGAGTCCTCCTAGACGCCGCGCCCACACGCTAACCACTCAGCCACCGCAAGTTCCATTTAGACAAAATAAGAAGAAAGAACGGAAAGAAAAAAAAAAGAAAGAAGAACACAATCTAACATACAGAGAAGTTAAGACATTCCTTACAGCCAATTCTCTTAAGAGCCACGAAAAGAATAGATGAAATAAAAGGACAAAAAAAGAAAAAAGTCACAGAAACAGCAAACTCATACCAACCAACATACAAACAAACACTAATAAAGACGTCACGAACTTTTCAACTAAGCTATAAAATGCGATCAGAAAACTATAATAGGACAGCAGACATTCTTAGGGTCGCGCGGAAGGCATCGAGAACCGCTAAGAATCCCTCGTTCCTCGCGTGACTCCCCATGAAAATATTGCCGACGTATTATGTGTGACGGTGCAGGGAGGAGGACGAGGAGGAGGAGGGGGAGGAGGAGTAAAAGGAGCAGGAAGACAAGGACGTGGAGAAGGAAAACAGGAGGAGGAGGAGGAGGTACGGGTGAAGAAAGAGAAGGAGTGGAGGAGGAGGAAAGACAGAAGGAGAAGGAAACGCAAGACAAGAAGAAAGAGGAAACATGGAAACATGGACTAGCAGGCAGCAGAAAGCCTGTTGGCTCATAACTAGGCTGCCTGCGTTCAGTGATTTAATCAATCCGTTTGCCACAGGAGTGGCTTGCAGGGAAGGATTAAAGCACTTGTGTACCTACTCTTGGGAACGTTCAGTTCACACCCATTGCGGCAAAGTGGTAATCAATGCGTTTCATGAAGGAGTTGATGGTCTCTGCGCTAACCACTTCTGCAGGAAGGCTGTTCCAGTGGCGAACAACTCTATTCGAGAAATAACTCCTGCCGATGTCGGTATTGCATCGCTTTGCTTGAATTGTTTTTCCGTTGTTTCTTGTTCTCAGGTTAGTTTGTAGCGTGAAGAGTTTGGAGTGATCAACGTTGCTGAGCTTGTTCAGGTACTTAAAGACTTAAATCATGTCTCCCCGCAGTCGTCTCTTTTCCAACGTGAAGAGGTTGAGTCGCTCGAGTCGTTCTTCATAGGGTTTCGTCCTCAGTGATGGTATCATCTTCGTGGCGCGGCGCTGTACTCTCTCAAGTAATTCAATGTCTTTCCTGTAATTAGGAGACCAGAATTGCACGGCGTATTCCAGGTGGGGCCTTACCAGCGAATTATACAAGGATAACATAACTCCCGGCGTCTTGTATTCGAAGTTCCTCGATATGAACCCAAGCATTGTATTGGCTTTCTTACAGGCGGACTTGCAGTGTTTTGTTTGTTTCAAGTCACTGCTGATGATGACCCCGAGGTCTCTTTCCTCTTGCACAACATGTAGTGGTTCGCCACCCATGTGGTATATGTGGTTGCTGTTTCTGGATCCGATATGCATTACTTTACATTTGGTAGTGTTGAAGGACATCTGCCATTTTTCTGACCAACGAGTGCTCTGGTCCAGGTCTCTCTGGATAATTTCGCAGTCTGCCGTCGTGAGGGCCTTCCCACCCACCTTTGTGTCGTCGGCAAATTTTGAAAGATTGGATTTTAATCCTAGTTCTAGGTCGTTGATATATATGATGAAAAGAATGGGTCCCAGCACTGACCCCTGTGGCACTCCACTTGCGACCGGGAGCCACTCGGAGGCCTGTCCGTTGAGTACAACTCGTTGTTTTCTTTCAGTGAGCCAGTCTTTGATCCACGCTGTCAGATCGTCGCCTAATCCCGCCGACTTAAGTTTCTTGAGGAGTCTTTCATGTGGCACTTTGTCAAAGGCTTTCTGAAAGTCTAGATATATAACATCACTGGGGATATGATTATCCCAGTTTTCATATATACCTTGGAAGAAGTCCAATAAATTGGTTAAGCATGAGCGCTTGTTCCTGAAACCGTGCTGAGCATCGGAAATGATGTTGTTGTCTTCAAGGAACCTAACGAGTTTGTCTCTGATGATCTTCTCGAGGATTTTTCCCGCCGCTGAGGTCAAGCTGATTGGTCTGTAGTTTAGGGCCACACTTTTGTCTCCCTTTTTGTAGATCGGTGTTACGTTCGCTTGTTTCCAGTCTTTCGGGACTTTGTTTTGTTGTAGTGACAGATTGTAGATGGCGGTGAGTGGCTTGAGGATTTGCTGCTTGAGATCCTTGAGCAGCCTGGGTGACAAGCCGTCGGGTCCGGTAGACTTGTTTGTCTCGAGTTTGTCTAGGTACTTTTTCACATCCCGTTCGTCGATTGTACCAATTTCTAGGGGAGTGATTCCCATCGGTGGGGAAGGGCTCTCGGGTACGGACTGGGTATTCTCGACCGTGAACACAGACGCGAAGTTCCTGTTTAGGATTTCGACCATTTGTCTACTGTCCTGTGTTAGTACGTCACTTTCATCTTTTAGGGGACCGATATTGCTTTTTGTCTTCTTTTTGGTTCTTATATACGTGAAGAACTTTTTCGGGTTGGACTTGGCTTCGCGTGCAATTTGCTTTTCATAGTCGCGTTTACTCTGGCGAATGAGTGTTCTGCAAGCTCTGAGGCTTTGATGGTACTGTTCGCGTGCCTCGTCAGTGCTGTTTTCCTTTAGCAAGTTGTATTTTCTCTTCTTCAAATTAATCGTCCGTCGAACTTGGGTAGTCATCCATGGTGTGCTTGTGGCATTATTTGTTCTCCTGGTCTTCATGGGAACAGTCGTTCTCTCTACCTCCAGGAGTTTGTTCTTAAAGCCGTTCCACGCGCCGTCCACCGGAGTGAGGTTCATGGGTTCCCAAGTTGTCTGGGTTAGCAGCTCACGAGCGAAGTTAAAATTGGCTTTTTTGTAGTCTGGAATCTTGGACGTGTTTTCGGTGAGTTCATGGTCTGTTCTGATCTTTAGGCGAATTAGGTGATGGTCGCAACCATCCAGTTTTTCGCCGACTTGACATTCACGTGTGAGATCTGAATCACTCACGAGTACTAGGTCTAATAAGTTATTTTCCCTCGTCGGTTGGGTAACAATCTGAGTAAGAAAAGTGTCCTCTAACATTTCGAGCAATCTGTTACCCTCCCGATCTCCAATCATCGTGGTCCAGTCAATGTTGGAACAGTTAAAGTCCTCGATAATGACTGACTGTTTGCTTTGTGTTATGGTGTGAATTTCCTCGTACAGCGCTTCGTCGTCCGCTGCTTGTTGCTTTGGAGGTCCGTAAGCGGTTCCAACCGTTATTTTGTTGTGCTTGCTAGTCTCCAGTTCAACATATACAGTGTCATATTTCTCCGAGTCTTCTTTGGTTATTTCCTCGGCAGGGTATTTGTTCTTGACGTAACAGATAACACCTCCTCCTTTCTTGTGAAGTCTGTTTTTGTAGAAGCTCTCGTATCCCGGAACTGAGAATTCGGTCATTAGGTGGTTAGAGGTGGCCCACGTTTCGGTAATGGCAATCACGTCCGGACTTTCTACGTCAACATAGGCAAGTAACTCATCCCGTTTGGGTATTAAGCTCCGCGCGTTGGTGTATAGGACAGAAATGTCCTTCTTGACTTCAACGCTTCGAGGCACAGTAGTCTGGTGTATGCTTGTGTTCTCTGTTGGGGGCCTTGGTGTGTAATGAGCGGTCCCTACTGGTTGGTTGTTTACGATACTTTGGTGCCCCTCCCGCGCTCGGAGTTTTTTGAGTACAAAAGTACCTCCTCGTTCAGCAACCTACCAAGCCGTGCTGAGCCAATCGCATTGAGGTGAAGAGGAGGAGGAAGAGAAGAAAGAGGAGAAAAAGGGGGATGAGGAGGAGGAGGAGAAGCAAGAATAAAGAAAAGGAGGAGGAGCAGAACAAACAAGAGGATAAGGAGGAGGAAGAGCAGGTAAAGCAAGTAGATAAGGAGGAGGAGGAAGAGAAGGAGGAGGAGGAGGAGGAGGAAGAGGAGGAGGAGGAAGAGTATTGTATATGAACGCCAGATGGAGTATTTGGAGGAGTATTGACAAAGGAAGAAGAGGGTAGAATATTATTATTATTATTATTATTATTATTATTATTATTATTATTATTATTATTAGTAGTAGTAGTAGTAGTAGTAGTAGTAGTAAAGCAAAGCAACATAAAGTAAAATTCAGTCTCAGATGCTTAGAAACACACACACAAAAAATAAAGAAAAAAGAAACAAGGAAAAAAAAAAGGAAAAAAAGAAGGAGAGTGAATAGATGAGGTCGTGAGTTATTCCTTCCCACGTGTCTGTTAATCGACTCGAGGGGAAAAAAATAATAAGTGGGAAAAAAAGAGTAAAAAAAAGGCGAGGGGAAAAAAATAATAAGTGGAAAAGAAAAGGGCGTAAAAAAAGGGAGGAGAAACACAAAGGAAGAACAAACAATAGCAGACCTGAGAGGAGGATAAAAATTGACTGAAACAGGCGGGCGACTTTTAACACGCGTCGGTCCCTTGAGGAAAAATCCGAAACTCCCTCCACCTTTTTTAACCCCTCTCTCTCTCTCTCTCTCTCTCTCTCTCTCTCTCTCTCTCTCTCTCTCTCTCTCTCTCTCTCTCTCTCTCTCTCTCTCTCTCTCTCTCTCTCTGTGTATATATTGTTTTTTTTCTCTTTCTCTTTTTTTTTTGTTTTTTTTGTTTTTCGTTTTTCTCTCACTTTTCTTTTTCTTTTTTGGGTTTTCTTTTTTTTCTTTCTCTCTGCTTATCTCTCTCTCTCTCTCTCTCTCTCTCTCTCTCTCTCTCTCTCTCTCTCTCTCTCTCTCTCTCTCTCTCTCTCTCTCTCTTTTGTTTCTCTCGGCTTCTGTCTGTCTGTCTGTCTGTCTGTCTCTTTCGTTTGTGATCGTACATAAGAGAAACAGACAGACAGACAGACAGACAAACAGACAGACAGATAGAAAGACACCACATGTAAAACACACCTCACTGCACCAGACCGACAATGTGTGTGTGTGTGTGTGTGTGTGTGTGTGTGTGTGTGTGTGTGTGAGTGTGTGTACGCAGAAACACACACCCACACCCACACACACACACACACATACGGACACACACGAGGCCTGGCAGCTGACCGCGACGCTTCCCGTGCGGACGAGGGAGCAGAAAACAAACACTTACATTCATTCTTTTTCTCTGGGATATTTTTATACAAGAATATTTGAAATCCTCGGCCGTGGTGTGGGAATGGTAAAATGTGGACCAGATATATAGATGGATAGAAAGACAAATAACGAGGAAGAATACACAATGAGAGAGAGAGAGGGAGAGAGAGGGAGGGAAGGAGGGAAGGAAAGGGAGCTATACAAAGGCTGTGACATGCATTGTGGGGATGAGGATGCGAAAGAAAGAAGACGAATGACAGACGCAGACTTTGGAGGGCGGAATAACGACGGAGCAGAAATGAAAAAGGGAAGGAGGGAGGGAAGGAAGGAAGGAGGTACAGGAAGGTAAGCTGAGACATGCAAGGAATGGATGAGGTCATGAAACGAAGCAGACAAATGATAGATAGATAAATAGATAGACAGACGAATAGAGATAGACAAGTAGATAGATAGATAAATAGATTGTTAGATAGATGGATAGTAGATACAGTAAAAAAAACGAGGGAATATAAAAAACGACAGCTTAAAACGACTCTTACAAACAAACACCCGACACACACACACACACACACACACACACACACACACACAGACACACACACACATACAGACACACATATATATTTTCGCACGGTAGAGTAAAAAAAAAAAGGAAACACACACACACACACACACACACACACACACACACACACACACACACACACACACACACACACGCACACACACAACACACACAAAAAAACATCTTCCAAAACTTTCTGCTCCAACAAACAAACGCCGGACACACATATCTCACACACATATATACATTTTTTTCACACGGTAATTAGAGCCAAAAAAACAACTTAAAACAACACAGAAAAACAGGTCTGCCAAACACTCTCTTACTCTCTTCCAAACACCTAACCATTTATTTTTTAACACCAATTAGTAGAAAAAGATTGAAAAACAAAAAAAAAACAGGTCAGCCAAACTCTCTACTCATTTCCAAACAAACACCTACCCATTATATTTTTTTTCCCCGCACAAAACGATAATTAAAGTCAACAACAAAAGAGAGAGGCAATATTTAAGTAAACAACAACAACAACAACAACAACAACAACAACAACAACAACGACAACAACAACAACAACAACAACAACAACAACACAACCTTCCACTATAATAAAAAAAAACTATTCCTCTCACAAACACCTGACATTAATCAATTTTTTTTTTTTTTACCTCCGTACTGAAAGGGCGATTAGTAGAAAAGACAGGCAATATTTTCCCTCCTCTCCCTCCTCCTCCTCCTCCTCCTCCTCCTCCTCCTCCTCCTCCCCCATCAGATCAGGGGTAGGCAGGTAAGCAGGTAAGTAGATAAGTAAGCTGACACTAATCATTTCCTGGGGCTGAAAGAGAGAGAAAAAAAAAAAGAGAGAGAAAACGAGAGAAAAAAAAGTTGTGTGTGTGGATTTTGTTGTTGTTGTTGTTGACATTACGAGATCAAGGTCAAACAAGGGAAAAAACAACACGCACACACACACACACACACACACACACACACACACACACACACACACACACCCTTACCTCCCTCCACACCACCCTCTTCCTTTCCTCCACTCTACACATTCCTTTTCTTTCTTCCTCTCCCCACACATCAACCCTCTCTCCCCTCCCCCCTCACCCACACCACCCCTCTTCTCTCCCCTCCACACCCTTACACATCTCCCCTCTTCCCTTCCCCCTACACACACCACCTCTCACCCCTCTTTCCTTCCTCCCCTTCCCTCCACACACACATCCCTCCTCTCCCCTTCCTCCACAGACATACTCCTTCCCTCCCCCTTCCCCCCACCCACAAGTCAGCGCCCATGAGACCATTACTGCGGGAAAAGAGAGAGCGAGCCGAGTACGAGAAGGAATACAAAGGAGCGCCATTATGCAAAGAGACAAACGACGAGGGGAGCAAAGCGGACGACAAACAGAGGAAGAGCGAGCCAGGCCGCCAGGGATGAGCCGCGGGGAGGAGGAAGGAGACATTGGGGGAGGAAAGATAACAGAGAGAGAAGGAGAGGGAACGGAGGGTATTGGAAGGCTTCTGTGACATGCATTGCGAGGATATGGCCGAGAAAGAAAGATACAGATGATAGACTTTGCTGAACAGAATAGCGACGGAGCAAGAATGTAAAGGGAAGGAAGGAAGGGAAAGACAGGAGAGAGGGAACGGAGGGTATTGGAAGGCTTCTGTGACATGCATTGCGAGGATATGGCCGCGAAAGAAAGGATACAGATGATAGACTTTGCTGAACAGAAAAGCGACGGAGTAAGAAAAATAAAATACAAAGTGAAGGGAAGAAAGGAAGGGAGAGAGAGGAGAGAGAGAGAGTGGAGGGTATTGGAAGGCTTCTGTGACATGCATTGCGAGGATATGGCCGAGAAAGAAAGATACAGATGACAGACTTTGCTGAACAGAATAGCGACGAAGAAAAATAAAATACAATGTGAAGAGAAGGAAGGAAAGGAGAGATAGGAGAGAGGAAACGGAGGGTATTGGAAGGCAGACCGTCGTGGCATGCAAGAAGTACGAAATGCAGGGGAGATATGAATTAAAGAAGGAAAGAAGAAGGAAGAAGAATACACAGTGAAGGGAAGAGGAAGGGAAGGAGAGCGAACGGAGGGTATTGGAAGGTTTCTGTGACATTCATTGCTGGGAAATGGACAAGAAGGGAAGGTTACAAATGAAAGACTTTGCTGAACAGAACGAAAGGAAAGAATAAGGAGGAAGAATACACAGTGAGAGAGAGAAGGAGGGAAGGAGGGAAGGTAAGGGAGGTATACAAAGCCTGTGACATGCACTGCAGGGATATGGACAAGAAGGGAAGGATACAAAATAATGAAACACTTTGCTGAACAGAACGAAAGGAAAGAATAAGGAGGAAGAACACACAGCGAGAGAGAGAGAGAGGAAAGGAGGGAAGGAAAGGGAGGTATACAAAGCCTGTGACATGAATTGAGGGATGAGGACACGAAAGGAAGAAGACGAAATGAGAGGCATAGACTTGGGCGAGCTGAATGACGACCGAGCAGGAATGAAAAAGGGAATCAGGGAGGGAAGGAAAGAAGGAGGTATTGGAAGGCAGGCTGATACATGCAAGGAATGGATGAGGTTATGAAACGAAGCAGACAAATGACAAACACAGACAGAATAATAACAGGGCAAGAAAATAATGCAGAGAGGGAATGAACTAAAGGTATATTGAGAGGCTGTCACATGCAGAGAGATGAGACAATACGAATAGAAGGAGACATGACAACCGCAGACTTTGCTAGACAGACCGACATCATAACGAGGGATAAAGAAAATAATACAACAAGAAGAGAAGAAATAGGAAACTGGAGGTATATTGCATAGCTGTCACATGCAGAGAGGAGATGAGAGTGTACGAAATGAAGGAGAAATATTACAACCACATACTGACATAATAACGAAGATAAAGAAAAGAATACACCAAGAAGAAAGGAAATAGGAAGTTGGAGGTAAATTGAAAAGCTGTCACATGCAGAGAGGAGATAAGAGTGTACGAAATGAAGGAGAAATATTACAATCACACACTTTGATAAACATACTGACATCATAACGAGAGATAAAGAAAAGAATACAACAAGAAAAAGGAAATAGGAAGTTGGAGGTAAATTGAAAAGCTGTCACATGCAGAGAGAGGAGATGAGAATATACGAAGCGGAGAAGAAAAATGACAAACACGGACTTTTAAGCGAATAGACAGACATAATAACGAGAGATAAATACAAGAATGTGTCGTGAAGAAAGGAAGGAGAGGAGGAACTTTGGAGATACATTGCAGCGAAAGTTGAAAACCGCGAAAATGTAAAAAAAAAAAAAAAAAAAAAAAAAAAAAAAAAAAATGCCCAAAAATGTAAAAAATTGAAGGTAAAATAACGTGACTAATGAATCTAATGTATAATGATTAATGAATAAAATTTTAGACACGAATGGAATGTTGCAAAAAAATGTATGTACCTTAGAGAGAGAGAGAGAGAGAGAGAGAGAGAGGAGAGAGAGAGAGAGAGAGAGAGAGAGAGAGAGAGAGAGAGAGAGAGGAGAGAGAGAGGAGAGAGAGAGGAGAGAGAGGAGAGAGAGAGGAGAGAGAGTAGAGAGAGAGGAGAGAGAGAGATAGAGAGATAGAGAGAGAGAGAGAGATAGAGAGAGAGAGAGAGAGAGAGAGAGAGAGAGAGAGAGAGAGAGAGAGAGAGAGAGAGAGAGAGAGAGAGAGAGAGAGAGAGAGAGAGAGAGAGAGAGAGAGAGAGTTAAGAGAGAGAGAGAGATAGAGAGAGTGAGGAGTAGGAGGAGGAGGAGGAGGAGGAGGAGGAGGAAGACGAACTACCCTGAGGAACGCTACACTACCAGGAATGAGACGTACCCTTTCAATCACACACACACACACACACACACACACACACACACACACACACACACGCATACCGGATATATATTTTTTTTCATCACACAAACGTTTTTCTTCTTGCCCTTAAATCTCGGCTCCCTTCCCTCCTCCTCCTCCTCCTCCTCCTCCTCCTCCTACGCCCCCTTTCACTTCTTCCTGACGTTGTTTACTGCGGGAAATGAAGTTATCTGCCAAAGAGGAGGAGGAAGAGGAGGAGGAGGAGGAGGAGGAGGAGGAGGAGGAGGAGGAGGAAAAGTAAGGTAAGAGGGGAGGTAACAGAAGAGAAAAGAGAGGAGGAAAGAGAAGGAAGAGGGAAAGAAGAGGAGAGGAAATAGTAGGAAGAGGAGGAGGAAGAAGAGGAGGAGTGTAAGGAGAGAAAACTGAGATAATGGGAGGGAAGATAATAGGAGAGAAGAGAAACGAGAGGAGAGGAAAGAAGAGGAGGAGGAGGAAGAGGAGGAGGGAGAGAGAGAAAGATGAGAAGGAAAGAAGGAAGAGAAGGAGGAGGGAGAAGGAAAGAGGAGGAAGAAGGAGTAGGAGAGAAAATGAGAGAGGAGACGACGAGGAGGAGAAGGCGGAGGAGGAGGAGGAGGAAGGAGAATAAAGGTGATAAGTGAGGTAACAGAAGAAGAAGGAGAAGAGGAGGAGGAGGAGGAGGAGGAGGAGGAGGAGGAGGAGGAGGAGGGAGAGTGAGAGCTTAAGAGAGGAGAAAAAGGAGGAGAAGGAAGGAGAGAAGAAAGATGAGGAATGAAAGAAGGAGGAGAAGGAAGAGGAGAGGGAAAGGAGAGGAGAAGGAAGAGGAGAAGGAAGAAAGAGTAAGAGAGAGAGAGAGTGAAAGATGATACAAAGAAACTCTCGCCTGAATACACAACAAACTAACAAGGTCAACCTCACTAACTAACTCTATTATGTATCAGATTATTACCGTCAGACGCTTCCTTCCGTCCCTCACATCACCTATCTCCGAAGGCCAAAAATGAGGTCAGTCGGGTCCTCATGCGTGTTTCTTTAGGTTCACGGTACAGAGGAAGGGTCAAACTACCACCAGGGTCAATAAACTATCCATGGCAATGCTCATAACTCCTATGTAAGCTTTGTTAAATGTGTGTACTTCAGCGCCGAACTGTCCTCATGAGCGTCTTTTCAGGTTCATGGTACAGAAGAAGGGTCAAACTACCACCAGGGTCAATAAACTATCCATGGCAATGCTCACAACTCCTATGTAAGCTTTGTTAGATGTGTGTACTTCAGCGCCGAACTGTCCTCATGAGCGTCTTTTCAGGCTCATGGTACAGAAGGGTCAAACTACCCCCAGGGTCATAAAACTATCCATGGCAATGCTCACAACTCCTATGTAAGCCTTGTCAAATGTGTGTACTTCAGCGCCGAACTGTCCTCATGAGCGTCTTTTTCAGGCTCATGGTACAGAAGAAGGGTCAAACTACCACCACGGCCATACAACTATCCATGGAAATGCTCAGAACTCCTACGTAAGCCTTGTCAAATATGTGTACTTGACCACCGAACTGTTTAAGAAGACGGCGGGTGGGGGTGAGGGGGGGGGGTAAGGACGCATAGCCACAATGTTCACCTCCGTCTCAAGGGCCTCCAGGACTGTGATGGCTGGTTCTCCACTTACCCTGAGTCTGAAGGCCGCGGCGGGATCCAGGTTACCCTCGCTATCTCCCTCCATGCTTCCCCGGGGCACATTTGGAAGCGTCTAGTGGCCTGTTCTGCACCTAAAAGACGCAGTTAAGACTCGAACTCATGCCAGGTTCAGCCAAACAACAGCGCTATTCACTACACACTCTCGAGATAGTAAGGAACCACCACCACTTATTTTTTTTCTGTTTTCTTTAGCCAGACGAGCACGAGCCATAATCAAGCAAAGCATAATCTCCTCCCGAAATTGACCTCTCTTTTGGGCGCTCATTACTTTTGTCTTTGTGGGAACAGCGATTAGCGGGCTTTTTTTTTTACACCTTTTTGTTGCCCTTGAGCTGTTTCTTTAGCTGTAAAAAAAAATAAAAGGAAAGGTCGAGGTCTTGGTGATTGCTTCCAGTTGTCCCTAAGCGCAGATCCGCCTTACCGACCTTTGAGCCTCTGAGCATGAATGTCTCACTCCCACGATAACATTAGTTACTCCAGCGTGGCGTCCATTCCCAAGGCTGCAATAGAGACTGAAATACAGAGCCCGGGGAGATGAACTGCTGAATGGGCAATGCGTTGACGGTCCGTCGTGAACTCGAGGCGAGGAAACTAGATATATATTGCGTGGAATGGCAGGCGAAATCGAGGCATGAAGAGCATCTAGCTATTGGCGAGGCATGCTGACTCCAAACACAGGGCCGGGACAGTGTGCTTCGCGGCCAGGAGCACTGAGTCATAACAATCAATCAGTCCGCCTCTCCATGTCCCTATTTTAGTCCATGTCTCACCGCCATAGATTAAGACAGGGAGCATAAGGGATTTGAAGGTCCAGATCTTCGTCATTAGTCAAAGGGAGCCCACTATAAAGACTAGACTAGATAATAACACTAAACATTACAGCATATATTAAGATATTCTCTCTAAAAGACACTTCCCTCAGCCTTCCCCTTCAATGTTCAAGCCCCTTCAAGACACCTAGCAGCTCGGTATACTGACCACTAAAGCACAGGTTAAAATACTATCTTCATACTAAACATTAAGATATTCTCTCTATAAGACGCCTCCCTCAGCCTCCCCCTTCAATGCTCAAGCCCCCTCAAGACACCTAGCAGCTCGGCATACTGACCACTAAAGCACAGGTTAAAATACTATCTTCATACTAAACATTAAGATATTCTCTCTATAAGACGCCTCCCTCAGCCTCCCCCTTCAATGCTCAAGCCCCCTCAAGACACCTCGCAGCCCGCATAGTAACCACTCCATCACAGGCCGGAATATCCTCTCTATTGATGTGCCTCTCAGCCTCGCCTTCAAGCCCTCCACGCCCACACCTGCGGGAGCTTCCAACACCTGCCCCTTGACAACTAACCCCACGACCACCGACCCTCGACCTCCCTCCCTCCACCACCACTATGCAACCTCAAATTCCCTTAGCCTCAAACACTCCGTCCCAGCTCCTCCCAACCCCCCAGACCCAGCAGCAGCAGCCTCAATACCCCGACCCAGTTCCCAGCAGCTGCACTCCCCGCTGTCCTTTTCTATCTTGTCATACCTCCAACACACACACGCCCTCACTCTCTCCCCGCCTATCTCTCATCCCCTTCCCTTCTCTTCTCCTCCCTCGTCCACTTCTCTTCCCCAGCAGAAACCCCCACCAGTACCTTCCTATCCTCTCATCCTCAACACACACTGACACCTTCTCTCTCCCATCCTCCTTCTCCCTCCTCCTCCTCCTCCTCCTCCTCCTCCTCCTCCTCCTCATCCTTGCCTTCCACCTGGTTACACTGCTACGTTCCGTCTTGTCCTCTACACTTTCTCTCCCTCTTTCGTCATCCCCAGCACACACACTCTCTCCTACTTTCCTCCTCTCCTCCTCCTCCTTCTCCTCCTCCTCCTCCTCCCCATCCGAACCTCCCTCACTCAACTATATTCCTTTCAGTCCTCTGCACCTCCTCTTCGTACTCAACAAACCCCCACACTCACACACACACACACACACACACACACACACACACACACACACACACACACACACACACACACACACACACACACACTCAGCAAGTTTTAGTGATTGCCATGGGGTCGAGAGGGGAGGGGAAAGGGGGGAGGGGGAAGGGAGGGGAGGGGTGGTTCATTTATAAAGACAAGGACGGACCATAACTCTTCTCTTAGTGGACTTTTTCTTTAATAAATTCTAATGATTGTTTTTTATTGTTTTGTTTTTTGTTTTTATGTTTAATTCTTCTGTTTTATGACCCTCTCTCTCTCTCTCTCTCGTGTGTGTGTGTGTGTGTGTGTGTGTGTGTGTGTGTGTGTGTGTGTGTGTGTTGTATCCAGTGTTTTTTTTTCCTTCATTTACAGTTTTTCTCGTTTTTTTTTGTGTCTTCAGGGATGAAAAATAACAGATGGATGAAATGGATAATGCGGATCCCTTTCGTTCAACTAATTAATCTTGCGTATCTTTTTATCATATTCCTAAAGCTTCATCTTCAATATATTTTTCCTTTATTCTGTTTCTTTCCTTCTTTCTTTCCTTCCTTTCCTTCTATTTCATCCTCCTCTCTAAGTTATCTCAAGCGTTCACCTGGTCTATGATTCTCCCTTCCTCTCTCTCTCTCTCTCTCTCTCTCTCTCTCTCTCTCTCTCTCTCTCTCTCTCTCTCTCTCTCTCTCTCTCTCTCTCTCTAATTTCCCTCATGCGGCCATTTACATTGTCTTTATTTTCTTTATATTTTTCTTTAGTCTTTTACACACATCATCGTCTGTTGTATTAGTTTATTGCGTTATTTTCTTATGTATCTCGCGTGCTCCCATCTACTTCTTTTCTACTCCCTAACCTCCCATCTACTTCTTCCCTACTCCCTAACCTCCCATCTACTTCTTCCCTACTCCCGAAACTCTTAATGGTCTCTCGTCTCGCTGCTTCATCTCATACATATTCATCAGTATTTTCTATTACATTCCTCTATGGCATTCTTTTCGTCTGTTTCCCTCGTTTAGTCATACACTTTCTCCACGCTCGCATCGCTTAATGTCCTCTCATCCCATTCATTCATCTCCTAAATATTAATTCATCTTCATCCTCTTATTTTTATTTCGCTCGTACATCCATCGACTCTGTTCTCTCTCTTCCCTCTTATTTTTACAGCAAAGGAGACAGTTCAAGGGCAAGAAACAAGGAAACAATGATGAAAAAAAGCCCGCTACTCACTGCTCCTACAAAAGAGTCCAGAGGAGTGGCCGAAAGGTAGGTCAGTATCGGGAGGAGAGGTGTCCTGATAATCTCCTCTTGAATATATATACTCTCTTATATATTGATCTTATCCCATTGCTTCATCTCATATATATTTGTCTGTATTTACTATTATTTTCTTCGTCTGTTCAATCGTGCTTGTTTTTTTCTATTTCCCTCGCGTTTTTATATTCTATTGTGTTCTATTATTGCATCATTCTGGAGTACCATTTGCCTTGTCTCTCTCTTCCTTCACCTTCTCCTCCTCTTCCTCCTCCTCCTCCTCCGCCTCATGCATACCTAACAGCCGCTCAGATCTTCATGTAAATCTAAATCTTGTTAGTTAAACACGACTGTATTATCTATTCTATTCTCCCCTCGTACATCTTACTTAAACTGCCACTCTCCTCCTTCTTCTCTTCCAATATCAATTCTTATATATTCTCTTATCTATCTATCTATTATCCATTCTGTTCTTATGTTGTGTTACCCTAGTTTACTCCTTTACTTATTTGCCTGTTCCTCTCCTTCTTCTCCTCCTCTTCTTCCTTCTATCTCTATATTATCTATCCTATTCTTATGTTGCGTTGCCCTAGTACCCTTGCATGCTCCCCTCCTCCTTCTCCTTCTTCTCTTCTTCCTTCTATCTCTATATTATCTATCCTATTCTTATGTTGCGTTGCCCTAGTACCCTTGCATGTTCCCCTCCTCCTTCTCCTTCTTCTCTTCTTCCTTCTATCTCTATATTATCTATCCTATTCTTATGTTGCGTTGCCCTAGTACCCTTGCATGTTCCCCTCCTCCTTCTCCTTCTTCTCTTCTTCCTTCTATCTCTATATTATCTATCCTATACTTAAGCTGCATCACCATAGTTTACTCCTTCGCTTACTTGCATGTTCCTCTCCTCCTCCTCCTCCTCCTTCTCTTCTCCCTTCTATCTATATATTATCTATCCTATATTATCTAACTCTTCTTATATTGCATCATCATAGTTCACCCCGTCTTTTACTGGCATGTTCTCCTCCTCCTCCTCCTCCTCCTACTCTTCTTTCTTTTAGCTATATATTATCTATCCTAGTCTTAAGTTGCATTACCATAGTTTACTCCTTCACTTTCTTGCCTGTTCCTCTCCTCCTTCTCCTCCTACCCCTCTTCTTCCTTCTACACCTCCTCATACATACGCAGTCGCTCACGAGGTCATGTAAAGACAGATCTCGTTAGGCTCAACACGCCTCGCCCACTTTACTCTCTCGCAATGACTCCCAACTTCGTCACATAATTTCCCCGCTCGCCCGCCCGGCTGCTATATACCTCATTCTCTTCGTTAACCCTCATTGAGCGCGGGACGACGGTCGTTAGCTACACTTTATGTCGTTAATCAAAGGCGTTACGTTGCGTCTAATTTTACCTTGCTATACCATACTGCCGGCGCGGGGTCATTACGTTCTCAGTGGGCTTTTAAATTAACTAACTTTACTGTATTCATTTCCTGGAGGGGGGGGGGGGGGGTGATGAAGATGGTGGTGGTGGAGGTGGTGATGGTGGTGGTGATGATGATGATGGTGGTGGTGATGGAGGTGGTGGTGGTGATGTCTAGTTATCTAATACAAGTTTTTTTCAAGAGTTATTTTTAATGTATCGTCTTTTTTTTCACTTTCGTCTTTCAGGAGGAGGA
>NC_066536.1:17754854-17767354 GCF_024679095.1 Eriocheir sinensis
AGCAGCAAGGTTGGGAGAGGAGAGTAGAAAGCAGAAAGGTTGGAAGAAGAGAAGTGAGGGGATTAGAGGAGAAAGTTAGAGAGGAGAGAGTAAAGGAGTTGAGATTGGTGAAGAGAAGAGAGGAGAGCAGAAAGCAGAACGGTTGGAAGGAAAGAGTAGAGGAGATGAGATTGGTGAAGAGAAGAGGGGAGAGCAGAAAGCAGAAAGGTTGGAAGAAGAGAAGTGAGGGGATTAGAGGAGAAAGTTAGAGAGGAAAGAGTAGAGGAGATGAGATTGGTGAAGAGAAGAGAGGAGAGCAGAAAGCAGAACGGTTGTAAGGAAAGAGGAGAGGAGATGAGATTGGTGAAGAGAAGAGGGGAGACCAGAAAGCAGAAAGGTTGGAAGAAGAGAAGTGAGGGGATTAGAGGAGAAAGTTAGAGAGGAGAGAGTAAAGGAGATGAGATTGGTGAAGAGAAGAGAGGAGAGCAGAAAAGTTGGGAGAGGGAGAAGAAAGGAGAAAGGGGATGAGATAAGAGAGGAGAGGAGAGGAGAGAGGTGGAAAGGAAAGAGTAAAGGATAAGAGAGGAGAGGAGAGGAGAAAGGTTGAGAGAAAAGAGGAGAGGAGATGAATGAGTAGGGAGAGGATATGAAAGATAGATACAGGAAATCAATAACTGGAAAGAAAGAGAGTAAAGAACAAGAGAGAGGAGAAAACAGAAGAGCAGAAAGGCTGAGAGGAAAGAGAAGAGAAGAGAAAGGTGGAGAGAAGAGACTGCAGAAGAACAGAAATTGGAGAAAGTAGAGAGAAGAGGAGAGAAGAAGGGAGGAAAGAAGAGGAGATGAAACAGTAAGGAAACGGCATGAAAAATTAATAAAGAAAAGAGAAAAGAGAAAAGAAGGAAGGAAAGGAAAAGGAAAGGAAGGGAAAAGAATGGAAAGAAAAGAAGAGGAAAAGAGAGGAGAGGGGACTAAACGAAAGGAAAGGAAGAGAATGGTTAAGGAAAATAAAACAAAAGTAAGAAATTAAAAGAAAGAAAATAGGAAACTGAAAAAAATAAAATGGAAGAATTGGAGAGAACAGAAGAGGCGAGAAAAGAGAGAGAAAGGAGGGAGAAAAGCGTTAAAGAAAGAGCAAGGAAGAAACTTTGGAGAAGAGAGAAAGAGACGACAAGGAACCAATCTTTCTCATTTTTTTTACAACTCTTTCTTAAGTTACAGAATAAACTTACGCAGCGCCATTTTAAACATCGATTGGAGTAGGATTCGCATCGTCTGACGCTAGTAAGGTCGAGATTTAAGAATAATGAAAGGAAGAAATAAATGGAAAGGAAAAATAAGGGAAAATGAGAGAGAAAAGGAAAGGAAGGGAAAGGAAAAGAAAATGAAAGGAGAGGAAAGGAAATAGAAAAGATAGAACACTAAATGAAATGAAAGGAAAGGAAGGGAGAGGAAAGAAAGGAAACGAAAGGGAAGGAAAAGAAAAGAAAGGAAAGGGAGTAAAAAGAGGGAAGAGAAAGAAAAGGAAAGGAAGGGAAAGGAAAAGAAAAGGAAAGGAGAAAAGAGGAAAGGAAATAGAAAGGAAAAAAAACACTAAATGAAAGGAAGGAAGGGAGAGGAAAGAAAGCAAAGGAAAGGGAAGGAAAAGAAAAGGAAGGAAAGGAAGGTTGAGAGTTAAGAATAATGACTATGGTGTTAAAAAATGGAAAAAATGGGAAAAAATGGAAAAACAGGAAAGGAAAGGAAGGAAGGGGGAGGAAAAAGAGAAAAGGAAAGGGAAGGGAAGGAAAAGAAAAGAAAGGAAAGGAAGGTTGAGAGTTAAGAATAATGACTATGGTGTTAAAAAATGGAAAAAATGGGAAAAAATGGAAAAACAGGAAAGGAAAGGAAGGAAGGGGGAGGAAAAAAAGAAAAGGAAAGGGAAGGGAAGGAAAAGAAAAGAAAGGAAAGGAAGCTTGAGAGTTAAGAATAATGACTGGCCTATGGTATTGAAAAATGAAAAAAAAAGAAAAATTGGAAAAAATGGAAAAAAATGGAAAAATAGGAAAGGAAGAGAAGGAAGGGAGAGGAAAGAAAGAAAAGGAAAGGGAAGGAAAAGAAAAGAAAGGAAAGGAAGGTTGAGAGTTAAAAATAATGACTGGCCTATAGCGTTAATGAGAATAGTTTTTTTTTTGCCTCCTTTGTTTAAAAAAAAAAAAAAATGCCGCTGTCACTCGCAAGATACGCAGATAAGCTTATTCAGTCTATCTATCTATCTATCTATCTATCCATGTCCCAGGGGTAAATTACGTAATAGTATACATAGCTGCAACAAAAGTCATTACGAACTCTATAAAAATTGTATCGATAATGATCATGAAATAAGAAATAGTAAAAAATGCAAAGTCCCGGAGCTTAATAGGACACAAAATTATAATCACAGAAAACAACTAAGTTAAGCTCTACTAAAACAACAATTATAATATTCACGAGGAAATTACAAATGAAAGAAAAAAAAAAAGAAAAAGAAACGGAGCAACGAGGAAATTACAAATGAGGAAAGAAAATGCAGGAAAGCGCCTCGAGCCTCCACAACGTTATGAGAGATGGAAACAAATTAAAAGAAAAAAAAAACTGAGAGCTTTGATAATATTGCAGAGAGAAAAACAGAGACAGGAGGTAAAAGAATCCTCCCTCTCTCTCTCTCTCTCTCTCTCTCTGGGACAAACACAAATTTAAATGTATTCAGAGCGTGATCTTTCCTTTTTTTATTATTTTTATCTTCAATTTCTTCGTTCATTTAGTTATTGGTTCATTAATTCATTCATTTACTCGTGCCTCTATTCCATGGTTCATTTATATTCTCTCTCTCTCTCTCTCTCTCTCTCTCTCTCTCTCTCTCTCTCTCTCGAGGTGGTACGGGTACATACTTGAAGGAGGAGGAGGAGGAGGAGGAGGAGGAGGAAGAGGAGGAAGAGGAGGAAGAGGAGGAGGAGGAGGAAGAGGAGGAGGAGGAGGAAGAGGGGAGAGGTAGACCAGCATATCTGTTACACTATTCTCTTAAGGAAATGAATCTTTCCTTCTTTCTCTTCTTCAGTCTATCTATCTAATTAGCTATCTATCTATCTACCTACCTATCTCTATCTCTCTCTCTTTCCCTCTCTCTCTCTCTTTCTTATCTTTCCTGCAATATGATACTTAATCCCAGAGGTGGAGGACGGGGAGGAGGAGGAGGACGGGGAGGAGGAGGAGGAGGAGGAACCAAAATGAAGAAGAAAAAAAGTAATATTGACACCATGATATAACACACACACACACACACACACACACACGGCAGTGACGAGTCTCCTTGAAAAGGTCGTACTTGTACCACCACCACCGCCATGACCACCACCACCGCAGCCACCACCACCACCATCCTTAGGAACCAACTAACACCTTTAATAAACAGAAGAGAGAGAGAGAGAGAGAGAGAGAGAGAGAGAGAGAGAGAGAGAGAGAGAGAGAGAGAGAGAGAGAGAGAGAGAGAGAGAGAGAGAGAGAGAGAGAAAGGAAAAGGGTGAATGTGGTTTTGACTGTTTCTCTATGTAGTGGAAGCAGTGTTGGCCAGGGTGGTGGTGGTGGTGGTGGTGTTGAAGGTGGAAGATATAAAAAAGTGAATATATTTTCTGCATCCAAGAGGTCACTCGTGGGCCAGACAAAATATAACAAAACAACAAAAATCGCCCACAAATTTCTGTTCTTACAAAAGAAGAATGTAAGTCTGTCAGAAGGAGAATCAACTTTAAGTCGGTGAGGCAGACGTCTTGATAGACCAATTAACGGACCGTCTAAAGCAGTGGTTCCCAAACCCGTGGTCGTCACCCAATGAGGGGCGCGAGAGTGTTTCTGAGGGTCGCTTGAGGGTCTTGGAAAAAGCCATAATGATAATTGTATCACACTGTTGCATAAAGGCTGATCACAGTAAGTACCAGTTTAGATATTTCAGTAATGTTATTGAATTACATTTACTGTAGTAGGAGAGCATGAAGTTTCTCCTTAACGAATAGCTTTGTAATACAGCACGCATACACACACAACACGGCGCGCCATACGAGTAGCATTCACGTATAATACTCGTCCGTCGAGCAGACAGCGAGGAGACGGAGGAGAAAATCTTAAATATCTGAAAGTATAACATTGAAAATAGTTGGAAATAAATACTACATGTTTTTTTAGGTCAACACTGTATTTAGGGCCGTAACCAGTGAGTTTGGGAACCACTGGTCTAAGGGTTGAACGCTTTCTTAAATACACATGTTTAGTAAGTTAAGGAGAGTCCATTGAAGTACTTAATTTTAAGCTAACTTGCGTGGGTGTGTACGTGTGAGGGGGGGGGAGGAGTGTGTGCGCGTGTGTGTGTGTGTGTGTGTGTGTGTGTGTGTGTGTGTGTGTTACCGTAAGATCACACTTCCTGCTTTACGCCACAACGCCTCAAGTCACTGCGTCAACATGAAGCCGCGAGTGTAAATACAGATAGAGCAGCAGAAGCAATAGTCAGACCTCTCGCTCTCTCCTTCACTCCTCCTTCATTCATCTCCTTGTCACACCACTCTCGTTCTCCTTCAGTCTCTCCTTCCTATTACGCCTCTCTCCTTCTCCTTCAGTCCCTCCTTCATTTACCTTCATATCAAACCTCTTGCTTCTTCTCCTTCAGTCTCTCCTTCCTATTACGCCTCTCTCCTTCTCCTTCATATCAAACCTCTTGCTTCTTCTCCTTCACACGATCTCCTTCATCTGCTTTCCCACTAAACCTTTATCTCCTTCTCCTTCACTCTCTCCTTCACTCATCTTTCTATCACAACTTTCCTCCTTCACTCAATCTCATTCAATTTTCTCTCACGTTTCTCTTACTCTTTCCTTCACTCCCTCTATTCACCTTCCCATGACACTTCTCTCTCCTTTTCCTTCACTCTTTCCCTTCCTCTTTCGGAAATGCAAGCTAGAAGGAACTTGCTCTATATTCTTTCCTCTTCTAACTCTACCTTCTTTCCTCTTCTCCAAACTCTATCATCTCTTTCCTTCAAGCTCTCTGTTCTCTCCTCTTCTCCTAACGAAAACTGAGTCGAGGAAAGGCAAGCTAGAAGGAACTTGCTCTATGTTCTTTCCTCTTCTCTAAACTCTAACTCCTTTCCTCTTCTCCAAACTCTATCATCTCTCCTTCTAAACTCTAGCATCTCCTCTTATCCGCACGAAAACTGAGTACCGGAAAAAAAAATGCTTGAAGGGACTTATTTTATATTCTCTCCTCTTCCCCAAAATTCATCATAGAAAGACAGAAAGAGAAAAAATAACTATTTGTGGGCGGGAAACTGCTAATCCTGCCCACAAAACCCACCACAGCCACCTCCCTCCTTCGCCGCCCCGCCTAAGTCACTCCCTAAACTCCTCTGGGCGGATTGGGCGGGCGGGCGGGCGGGAATTACAACAACTTGGGCTCCGACGCACCCGGAATCTCTAATTATATAGCTTAGGCCTGGCGACGGGAACTTGCCCGGCTAGATACGGCCACAGCTACGCCGCCGGAATGAGCAGCGCGGTGTGGGTAGCGAGACGGGGTGACTAGAAGGCTAATTTGACAACGGAGATGAAGAAAAAGAGTACGAAGAAGGAAAGAAGGGAAATGAGTACTAGTAGTAGCGGTAGTTGTAGTAGTAGTAGTAGTAGTAGTAGTGGTAGTAGAGGTATCAGAAGTAGCAGTAGCAGCAACAATAATAATAAAAGTAAAAACGATGTCAATAAAAATAGCAATAATGTCAATAAAAGCAACCATACTAATAATAATGATAATAATAATAAAAACAACAATAACCACAACAATAATGAAAACAATACCAGTAACGCTAATAACAATACCAGCAAAAACTACAATCATAAGAAGACTAACAAAAACGTACCTTGAGGGCAGCGAGCGGCCGGCCGGTCACAACGAACCCATCTGGAGGGAGAGAAGAAAGGGGAAAACGCTTTAATAATATCTCGGTCTTTGGTTTTTCTGCGCGTACCAGCTGCGGCGGCGTGACTCTGACCCCTTCGCCTCCCTGGACCCCCTCCCTCGACCCCCTCCCTCGATCCCTTCGCCTCCCTCGACCCCCTCCCTCGATCCCTTCCCTCGACCCATTCCCTCGATCCCTTTCCCTCCCTCGACCCCTTCGCCTCCCTCGACCCCCTCCCTTGACCCCCACCCTCGACCCCTTCGCCTCCCTCGACCCCTTCCCTCGACCCCTTTGCCTTCCTCGACCCCTTCCCTCGACCCCTTCGCCTCCCTCGCCCGCCTATTCTAATATATGTCTGACCTCCGACCTTTCCTTCGCTCTATTCTTTCTTTACATTATTTTCATCTTATTCTGAACTACATTTTTCTCTCGTTAACTTATGACACACACACACACACACACACACACACACACACACACACACACACACACACACCTGTATCTTTCCACTACATACACACATACATACGCATATATACATACATACATACATACATACAGAGAGAGTGGTTTGGAGAGAGAGAGAGAGAGAGAGAGAGAGAGAGAGAGAGAGAGAGAGAGAGAGAGAGAGAGAGAGAGAGAGAGAGAGAGAGAGAGAGAGAGAGAGAGAGAGAGAGCGGGAGGGAGGGAGAGTGAAATGGAGGGAAAAGGAAGTAGGGAGGGATAGAAACAGCAGGAGGGAAGGAAAGTGGAAAGAAGTGATGATGTGGAAAAGGAAATAAAGACTAAGAGGCGTAAAGGACACTAATAAACTCTCTCTCTCTCTCTCTCTCTCTCTCTCTCCTTTCATTCCCCGCCTCGTAATCCAATTTTCCGTTTTCTCGCCGGATGAATGAGATTTCCCGAATCGTCCTCGTCTTCCGCTGTCTCGCCTCCAGCCTGCTCTCTCTCTCTTTTTCTCTCATTCTTCTTTTCTCTCCATTTTCCTACCTTTCCTTTCTTTTCTTCCTTCCTTTCCTTCATTTCCTGTATTCTTTTCTTCTTTCTCTCTCTCTATCTATCTCTTTATCTCACCCCACCCCCACACACACACAGAACCCCTTCCCCACCACCCACACACACACAGAACCCCTCGCCCCCCACACACACACACGCACAGAACCTCCTCCCCCCCCCACACACACACAGAACCCCCTCCCCCCCCACCACACACAGCGAGGGAAAACGAAGTAAAGGGAGGAGAGGAAAGAGTTAAGTGAACGCTGAGATGGTAGAGAAGCGTATCCCAGTGAAGCAAAGGTCGGTATTGTCAAACGCTCCTCCCTACCCATCACATCATCTATTTCCAAACGCCGAAGAGGAGATCAGTTGGGTTTTAATGAGTGTTTTTTTAGGTTCACGGTACAGAAGAAGGGACAAACTACCACCGGAAGGGTCATAAAACTACACTCGCCCCCAGGATATGCCCTAGACTCATACTGAAAGCCTTGCCAAATGTGTGTGTAGCCTGCTCGGGCATAGAAATGTTTAAGAATATGACCAAAAGAGTGTAGAAGAAAGTGTAGCGAGGTAGATGGTAGTGATACTTATTAGAATACAAGTCTCTGACGTGTATAGAAGAACAAGACATGAACTAGACGAGAATAGATAAAAATGATGTAGAGAATAGTGATGGTGACAATAATAATAATAATAATAATAATAATAATAATAATAATAATAATAATAATAGGAGTCATTAGAGGATTTTATTATATTAAGAGGAAATAAATGGACGAATTATGCATTTGATTACGTCTTATCCGACCAGCTGAGAGAGAGAGAGAGAGAGAGAGAGAGAGAGAGAGAGAGAGAGAGAGAGAGAGAGAGAGAGAGAGAGAGAGAGAGAGAGAGAGAGAGAGAGAGAGAGAGAGAGAGAGAGAGAGAGAGAGAGAGAGAGAGAGAGAGAGAGAGAGAGAGAGAGAGAGAGAGAGAGAGAGAGAGAGAGAGAGAGAGAGAGAGAGAGAGAGAGAGAGAGAGAGAGAGAGAGAGAGAGAGAGAGAGAGAGAGAGAGAGAGAGAGAGAGAGAGAGAGAGAGAGAGAGAGAGAGAGAGAGAGAGAGAGAGAGAATCATTAACACCCGAAATCCTCTTGAGACTCTGACGAAAGGAGACACACCACCACCACCACCTTCACCACCGCCACCGCCACCACCACCACCACCTCGCCCCGGGGATCAAGTGTCTTTCCCAGTTTGACCGCAATAGATCGATAACGGCTGACCGCACTGGAGGTGGTGGTGGTGAAGGTGGTGATAATAATGGTGGTTTTGAGAGAGAGAGAGAGAGAGAGAGAGAGAGAGAGAGAGAGAGAGAGAGAGAGAGAGAGAGAGAGAGAGAGAGAGAGAGAGAGAGAGAGAGAGAGAGAGAGAGAGAGAGAGAGAGAGAGAGAGAGAGAGAGAGAGAGAGAGAGAGAGAGAGAGAAACACATATACAAAGATAGATAGATAGATAGATATATACAGAGAGATAGAGAGAGAGGGAGAGAGAATGAGAGACAAAGAAAGAAAGAAAGAAAGAAAAACACAGAGACAGACAAACAGAAAAGCAATAACACACACACACACACACACACACACACACACACACACACACACACACACACAACCTTCCCCTCCCCCCACGCACAACCCCCCTCCTCCCCCACCTCCCCTCCTACCCCCACACACACTAACCCAGCGATAAGTTATAACCAAAAAAAAATATATATATATAAAAAATACTGAAAATAAAACAAATATAACAAAATCTCCAAGCGAAAGAAGAGAGAATGTATGAAGGTGGCAATGAAGTAGATTTATGAGTCTCTGTGAAAGGGATTTATGGCGTGAGGGGGAAGGAGGGAAGGAAGGAAGGAGGGAGGTGAAGGAAGAGGGAGAGGAAGAAGGATGAAGGGAAGGAAGAAAGGAAGGAAGGAGTGATGATGGAGAGAGAGGTGGATGCGGTTCTGAAGGCAAGGAAAGGAATGAAGGAGAAAAGGAAGAAGAAGAAAATAAAGAAGAGCAAAAAAGGAAGAAGAAATATTAAAGGAAAAAAAAAATTGAGGACGAAAAGAAGAAAAGGAATTAATAAAAGTAGAGAGGAAAAGAAAGAGAAGAGAAAGAAGGAAAGGAAAATAAGAAGAAAGAGAAAGAAAAGGAACACGAGAAGAAGAGAAAGAAGGAAAGAAATGAAGAAGAGACGAAAAGGCGGAATAAGAGAAGGAGGAAGAAGAAAATAAATAAGCAGAGAGAGAAATGATTAAAAGAATGAAGTTTTGAGAGAAGAATAATGGGAAGGAAGGGAGGGAGGGAGGTAGGAGAAAGAAAATGGAGGAAAGGAGAGAAAAAGACCAGAGAAAGAGGGAAGGAAGGAAGGAAGGAAGGAAACAGAGGAGGAAAGAGGATAAAGGGAGAGTAAAGAGGAAATGCAAAGAAGCGAAAGGGGAGATGGAGAGGAAGAAAGGAAGGAGGGAGGGAGAATGGAGACGAGGAAAAGCGAAGAAAACAGAAGGGAAGGATGGAAGGAAGGAAGGAAGGAAGGAAGGACAGATGAAAGGAAGGATGAAAGGAAGGATGGAAGGAAAGAGGGAAGGAAGGAAGGATGAAAGGAAGGATGGAAGGATGAAAGGAAGGATGGAAGGAAGGATGGAAGGAAGGAAGGAAGGAAGGAAGAAAAGGCAATAAAAGCAGAAAGGAAACAGAGATGATAAGAAAACGGGAGGAAGGAGAGGTAGAACATATGGAGGAAGTGAGGGAGAAAATAAGAGACCCGGAAGGAGAATAAGGAGGAGGAGGAGGAGGTGTAGAAGGGCGTACATGAGGGCAGATAAGAGGTAGAGACGTTGAGAAGATGAGGGTGGGTGGTGGAGAGGATGAAGGAGAGGGTGGGAGGTTGAGGGAAGAAGATGGAAAGAGGGGTGACTTTATAATCATGAGTCATAATATTCTGTATACAAATAAACGTTTGGGAGAGACAGAAATGGGTTGTGGATTAAGTTATCTGACTGACTGACTGACTGATTGACTAATTGACTGAATGATTAAATGACTGACTGACTGGCTAACTGGCTAACTAACTGGCCCATTAACAGAAATGAAAAGGAAAAAATAACAAAAAGGAAAAAGAAAAGAAAGAATAAGAAAAAGACCGAAGAAGATGGAATGTGTATAGCCGGCAGTAGTGAGGCTCTTAACCTTAGTATAGATAGATGGATGGATAGAAAGATAGACATATAGACAGACAGACAGATAGATAGACAGACAGATAGACTAATAAATAGATACTGACAGGAAGGATTATGACTCTTCGATGTTTAGGAAAGTAGGGTAGAAAAGAAGAGGTAGTTTTTCGTTTGAGTCTGTACGTGTGTGTGGGGGGGGGGGGTGCACGGGTGGGAGGGGGTTGCATTAGCCTGTGTGTGTATGTATGTGCGTGTGTGCGTGTGTGCGTGCTCCCCAGATCAGCACAGTAATTGCACAGATTTATCGAGCTCGCCTGGTAATGAACGGCTGGCTCTGGGAGGACGCAGCACGGCCGTCACTTGTTAATGGAAAGTGAACGGGCGAGGGAGCGAGATAGTGTGCGTTGGTGCAAGTCCTTTTTTAAGTGTTTCATGACGGAGGCCAGGCCAGGGAACAAGGCTTAGTGGAGGGAGTGGAGGGGGTGGAGGGGAGAGGAAGGATGAAGGGAAGGAAGAAAGGAGTGATGTAGAGATCACTCAATCAATCAGTGGAGGCATACGCCCGGGGGTGCGTCGCCTCGCCCACCCTGGGGTCCCTCCGGACACGTCTCCATGCAGGCCCCTTCCCATCGTGAGTACCTCCTGGCAGGATCTATGGACTTACTCAATCCACGAATTCTGTGGGCGTCCCCGTGGCCTCCTCCACTCAGGACTGTCTCAAACAAAGACAACCCGATGAGCAGGTCGTCTTCTGGGCAGCGTGCCACGTGCCCGTATAGCCGGGGTTGGCGTTGACGGACTATGCAAGTAATATATGTCGAATCAGCCTCACGGAGTAGTCCCCGGTTTGACACAAAGTCATTCCAGCGATACCCCATGATTCTGCGTAGACACTTATTACCAAAGGCATCAATCCGCCTCTGCAAGTCCCCATTTCGTGTCCATGTCTCCCAGCCGTAGAGTAAGACAGGGAGCACAAGGGACTTGAAGATCCGGATCTTTGTCCTTCTGCAAAAGTATTGACAACGGCATATACTCGTGCTGAGCGAGTCCATAACACCGTGGGCCAGGCCAATGGAGAGAGGTGGGAAGAAACAGAGGGGGGAGGAGGGGGAGGGGGAAGAGGAGGAGGGAGGAAGGATGAAGGAAAAGAAAGGAGTAATGGAGAGAGGAGGGAAGGAAGAAGGAGGGTGAGGAGGGGGAGTTTTTTTTTTTATTTCTCTCCCTCCTTTCTTTCGTGAGACTCTGAGTGGAGGCTGGAAGAAGACGAAGGAAAAAATAATGATGGAAATGTTTGAAAAAATGTGTGTATATACTTTTTTTTTCAGTTTGTGGTCTCGGGTGGTGGTGGTGGTGGCGGTGGTGAGTTATGTGGTGGTGAACAACAATAGTATCAGTGACAGAATGGTATGGTGGTGGTGTGGTAGTGGTGATACATATTGGCAGCTTGCATTAGTGGTGTTGTAAGTGGTGGTGGTGGTGGTGGTGGGACGTAAAAGGGGTATTGAATAAAGTTGTGTGGGGTTAAAATTATCATAACGAGGGTTGAATGGCCAAAGAGAGGGAGGAGGAGAGAGGGATGAAAGGGGAAGAGGGGGAGAGAGGGAAGGCAGGGGAGGGGAAGGAGAGGTAAGGAGGAAAGAGATTGAAGGGGGAAGAAGGGAGAGGTGGAAGGGAGGGAAAGGGGTGGAAGGGAGGGATAGGAGATAAAGAATGATCATTGAAAAGAGGGAAGGGAGGGGGAGGGAAAGAAGAGAGAAATGGGAGGGAAAAAGAAGAGGAAAAGATGAAGGAGGAGAGAAAAAAAGAAGAGAGGGAAGGAAGGAAGAAGTGGAAGGGAGGGAGAGGGAGGAGAAGGAAAGGAAATATGAAGTGAAAGATGGAAGGAAGGAGGGAAGGAAAAGGGAAGAAGAGAAAATGGAGAGAAAAGAGGGAGAGGGAGGAGGGGAAAGATGGAAGGAAGGGAGAGAAAGAAAAATGCAGAGTAAAAGCGAGGAAAAAGAAAGAGAGAAAGAAAGAAAGAGACGGAAAGAGATAATAAGGATGATGATGATAATGATAATGATTGGGGTGGCGGTGGTGGTGGAGGTGCGAGCAATTAATGGCTTTTGTGACGGTGGTGGTGATGGTGGTGGTGGTGGTGGTGATGGTGGTGGTGGCGTATTATAAAGCTTAATAAATACAACACAAAATTCCGTCAAATCAGCGTCGCGTAACAAGCAGGAGTGAAGGCAATTATTCCACGTGTTTTACTTATTATATCATTAACTTGTGTGTGTGCGTGTGTGCGTGTGTTGCTAATTAACGCTACTTTATTATTATTATTATTATTATTATTGTTATTATTATTAGTGTTAGTGGTAGTAGAGT
>NC_066536.1:17769854-17804854 GCF_024679095.1 Eriocheir sinensis
GAGAGAGAGAGCAAACACATGGAAAACGATAACATTACCGGAATGGAGGCAATACCACACAGCTGTTTGCACACACACACACACACACACACACACACACACACACACACACACACACACACACACACACACACACACAAATACAAACTTTATGTGGGCAGTGATTTTTTTTTTTTATTTTTTATTTTTTTGCCCTTGAGTTGCTTCCCTTAACTCTAAAACAAACAAACAAACACACAAACAAACACAAACAAGTTGAAGTCAAATCACCTATCACAAAAGAACAAACAACAAACAAACAAACAAACAACAACTGCAAAACAAACTCACCTGTCCAAAATGACACAGCTGGGCCTAATTAGAGTCCACCACGTGAGGTCAGATTCCCACCGTCAACAAAAACAACAATATCGATAATAATAATAATAATAATAACAAAAAATAACTACCAATATAAAACAATGAATCAGAAAATAATAACGTCAATTACAGCACCAATTTCTTAACGCAACACTTTTTTCGCAACTCAAAACGTGAAAGAGAAAACAAAAAAACAAGTTCGCATCAAAAGAAGAACACAAACTGAAGAAATAATAAGAAAAATAAAGGATCTACTGTAGCGTTCTTGTCTGTCCTTTCTTTCTATAAATGAGTCAGTACTAAAAATAAAACAACTTCGTGTCCTTCGCCAAAGTCAAAAAGATACAAACTGAAGAGATAAATATAAATAAACTCTCAACTGTAACGTTCTTGTCTCTCTCTTCGTTTCTACAAACAAGGAGGATCAACTTCGTGTCCTTCAACAAAAGTCCAGGAAGTCACGCACGGAACAACAGCGGGGAGATCGGAAGCGGCGAGTGTGTGTGTCAGGAGCAACGGTCGACACAACCTCCCTCGCCCACTGCACCACCGTCACTGAGTCCCGTCTCCTTACATCACACCGGGATACACCTGTGCCTGGCTGACTGCACCGCCCTTCCCCGCACCCCGCCGCTCCACCTCCTCCTCTTACGCCTCTTCCTCCTCCTCCTCCTCCTCCTCCTTCCGTCTCCCAGCCTCCGCGCTTTCCATATCAGTGCCTTGGAAGTAATCTAAGCAATATGCATGTCATTTGGGAAGAGAGGCAGGGATGGATGATTACGAGAGGGCCAGAGAGGGAGAAAGAGGAGAGGGAAGGAGAGGGGAGAGGATGGGGTGGGGGATGGACACAAGCTTACACACGTATACGCTCTCTCTCTCTCTCACACACACACACACACACACAAACACACACACACACACACACACACACACACACAGATATAGATGTGTTGATATGGAGTAATAACACTTCCATCATTGGCTCAGAAATGGGATATACATATTCTCTCTCTCTCTCTCTCTCTCTCTCTTAGTCTCTTTTTACTGTTTTTTTCTTTCCTTTTTATCTTTTTTTACTTTTTTTTTCACTGTCATTCTCGTGTTATCTCTTTTACTTTCTCTATCTATCTATCTTTCTCTCTCTCCTTATCTATCTATCCATCTATCTATCTCACACATGCAGTTCAAGAATAGTTACCTACCTCCTCTTGTGTAGTGGGATGTTGGTCTTGGCAGGAGTCGTGATCGTAGTGGTGGTGGCAAGGGCAGTCTTAGAAGAAGAAGTTGCGGTAGTGTTGGAAGCGGCGGCGGTGGTGGTGGCGACAGTGAGTGGAAGGGACGCATTAAGAGCTCAGCTGGAGACACACACTCACTTCACCCCATCGCTCCCTGCTGCTGTCAAGACGTGGCGCCGGCAGAGAGAGTCAGAGAGAGTGAGTGGGTGAGAGAGTGTTACAACCGACAGCCTCATGTGGCCTCTCAGCTCAACACAGACTGTCTAACCTGACGTGCGCTGCCAAATGTTATCGTCTTATACCAAATGGAAAGGAGGTACAATGTATTAGTGTGTGATCTGATAAACTTTACCTACATTTAACACATTATAATCGCGTTGGTAATATAATGATCCCTGCGTATAATAAAGGAAGGCAAAGGAATAAAAACAAGGGAAATATGGAAACAGAGTAAAGAGGAAAGAAAGGAAGGAAGACATAGATAGATAGATAGATAGAAAGGGAGAAGGAAAGTGAAAGGAAGTGAGACAGAGAGAAGGAAGGAAAGAGAAACAGACCCTCAGACAGAAAGACAGAAAGAAAGAGAGAAAGACAGAAAGAGAGAGAGAAAGAAAGAATGAAGGAAAGAAAGAGAGAAAGAAGAAGAGAGAGAAAAAGAGAAAGAGAAAGACAGACATACCCTCAGAGAGAAAGACAGAAAGAAAGAAAGAGAGAAAGAGAGAAAGAAGGAAAAAGAGAGAAAGAGAGATGCCTCCACCACACACACTCGTTTTAATGTCCCGCCAGGCTTGGTCAGGCTGTATCAATTAAGTGACTTGCAGGTAAAAATTGAATTAGTCGGCGTGTGGGCGGCGGTGCAGTTTTATTTTATTGGCGGTGATCAATGATTTCCGCGCACCGTGACAGACACACACACACACACACACACACACACACACACACACACACACACACACACACACACACACTATCAGTTTAGTTAGCCATAAGTAATGTGTTAATGATTAGTGATTCGTGCTTATCATCATAATTAAAACACCTTTCTTGTTACAGGTGAGAAAATTAGATTCCGCTCTGCTACAGAAAGTGGAGTCAAAGCTTCTTCGTCTCATCAACCTCCCCTCCTCTTACTGACAGTCTCTTATCTCTTAAATTCCGCCGCAGTGTTGCATCTCTTTCTATCTTCTATAAATACGTTCATGCTGACTGCTCTTCTGAACTTGATAACTGCATCCCTCCATCCCTCCCGCGGTCCCGCTGCACTCGACTTCCAACTCTTGTTCATCCAAATTCCATCCAAATCCCTTATGCATGAGTTAACCAGCATCCTCGTTCTTTCATCCCTTCTGCTGGTAAACACTGGAACAACCTTCTCTCGTCTGTATTTCCTCCTGCCTACGATTTGAACTCTTTCGAGAGGAGAGCATCAAGAAACATCTCCACCCGAGCCTGACCTCTCCTTTGGCCACTTTTCTATACGCATTTTTTACAAGTGCAGTGATTAGCGAACTTTTTTTCTCATTATAACTTTTTTTCCCTTTGAGCTGCTTCCTTTACTGCAAAAAAAAAAGCATAAGAAGAACGAAAAGTAGAACAAGAACAAGAACGAAAAGAACAAAAACAAGAAAATGAAGCGAAACAATAAGAATAGGCCTACCAACAACAACAACGGTAATAATAACTGTTTTAACGCCAGGTAGAAGCCTATAAAACAGATCTCGTCACACGCACCCTGGAATTAATCTACCACACGGCGCCTACAATGACATAATCGCCGCCTGACTAATACGATACTCTACGTGAATGGCCGCGTTCATTAGTGTTTCTGCCGTCATTACGCGTCGCTGTGAGGCGAGAAAAATCTATTAAGCCTCTTGGGACTCGCTTATGTTAGGTCGAAAGGGGAGAGAGAGAAAGGGGGGTGGAGAAAGTGGGGAGAGGTTAGAGAGAGGGGGAGAGAGAGAGAGAGAGAGAGAGAGAGAGAGAGAGAGAGAGAGAGAGAGAGAGAGAGAGAGAGAGAGAGAGAGAGAGAGAGAGAGAGAGAATGGGAAAGGGTGCAACGACCTCAGCTATGGATAACATGACGCAACTTTTTCACACACACACACACACACACACACACACCACTGTCCACCCATAAAACATAACTGGGAACTATCGGTACCCTATATTTGGTGCGATAATTATCCGATATTAAGCTTCAGCGGCCATTACCGACACAATGGGCCGTATTATTAACAAACACGTGATGGCAAACTTCACTCATTACTAATAACCCGGCACTCATTAACCGGTATCATTACTTATTAGGTTGCCTCAATTAAACACTCTTGCGGCGGGGTGGAACTAAAAGAAATATATAAGCTGCTACTGGAACTGTTGATTATTAAGAGTGATCAGGAATAGTTTGATCTAAGTTATTGAGGGAAGCATTTAATTATAAGAAACGTAACTTGAGTGATGTTGTGTTATATGTTTTTTTGTGTTGTTGTTGTTGGTGTGTTAAGTTTTAAGGGGAAAATGACCACGAGGGATTAGAAAGAAAACAATGGCCTAAAGTATATGGCAGGAGAAGAGAAAACAACAGGAAGAAAAGAACAGGAAAGAAGAAGAATGAGAAAAAGAAAAGAAAGTGAAGAAACGATAAGGAGAAGCAAAAAAAGATGAAAAAAAACAGGAAAAGAGAATTGTATAGAGAAAGAATGACGAAAAAGAACGAAAAGGAAGGGAGGGGAAAGGAAGGGAAAGGAAAGGAAAGAAAAGGGAAGGGAAGGAAGGCAAGGAACGCTATATAGGCAAGAGAGGGGAAGAGAAAGGAAGTAAAAGGAAAGGAAAGGAAAGGAAAGGAAAGGAAAGGGAAGGAAAGGAACGGAGAGGGGAAATGGAAAGGAAGGGACGTAAAGGAAAGGGGAAGGAAGGCAAGGCAAGGAAAGGGAGAGGAAGGGCAGGGAAGGGAAGGAGAAGAAAGTGAAGAAAAGAAAAGGAATAAGAAGGAAAGGAACGCAAAGGAAAGGGAAGGGGAAGGAAGGCAAGGCAAGGAAAGGGAGAGGAAGGGCAGGGAAGGGAAGGAGAGGAAAGGGAAGGAAAGAAAAGGATTAAGAAGGAAAGGAACGTAAAGGAAAGGGAAGGGAAGCGGAAGGAAGGCAAGGCAAGGAAGAGGAAGGGCAGGGAAGGGAAGGAGAGGAAAGGGAAGGAAAGAAAAGGAACAAGAAGGAAAGGAACGCAAAGGAAAGGGAAGGGGAAGGAAGGCAAGCCAAGGAAAAGGAGAGGAAGGGCAGGGAAGGGAAGGGATCGGAGCCTACTCATTAAAATTTTTCTTCACAGCGACGAATTGAAACTAAACCAGTGAAGCCAATAAGCGTCGGATGCTCTGAGGCCATACGCGGCTTATTGTGCTCAACCGCGAAGCCCAGAACTACCTCAGCGCTTGACGGGAATCGTAATGACAAGAAGATTAGTTAGAATAGTAATAATAATGATTGTAGTTGTAGTAGTAGTAGTAGTAGTAGTAGTAGTAGTTGTAATAGTAGTGGTAGTAGTAGTAGTGGTAGTAGTAGTAGTAGTAGTAGTAGGAGTACGTGAGAGACAAAGTAGCTGAATGGGTGAAGGAAATAGAAGCTTTGTCTGCCATTGCCAAGACTGAGCCACACGCTGCCTATTCAGCGTACACCCACGGCATCCAACATCGGTGGACGTTCCTGATGCGCACCATCCCCGGCATCAGTCCACTCCTCCGACCACTGGAAAATGCAGTCAAGAATGTATTCTTGCCGGCGCTGGTGAAATATCATGCTTTGGGGGAGGAGGAGAGGGATATGCTAGCACTTCCCCCAAGACTGGGTGGGATAGGGATCACCAACCCTGAGAAGCTGGCTGATAAGGAGAACCAAAACTCCATCAGCCTTACCAGGTCACTCATCAACAGGATCATCGCTCAGGAGGCAGAGGGCGAGATAGACCAAACAGAAATAAGAGATATTAAAAGAAAAATCTCAGAAGAAAGGCAACAGGCCCAAAAAGACGAGCTGGACCGTCTTACACACCACCTGTCCACAGAAATGGGTAGAAAAATACACACAGCACGGGAGGCAGGCGCCTCTAACTGGCTAACGTCATTACCAATCAAAGCAAAGGGCTTCAGCCTCAACAAACAAGAATTTGTCGACGCCATTGCTCTGATATATGGCTGGCCGATTGAGGGACTGCCTGATCTCTGTGCATGTGGATCACCAAATGATGTCACCCACACCATGACATGTAAAAAAGGAGGCTTCGTCTGTATTCGACACGATGAAGTGAGGGATCTGACAGCCAGCATGCTCGGGGAGGTATGCCAAGACGTCACTACCGGGCCGGCACTGCTTCCCCTGGACGGCGAACACCTTCGATACAGGACAGCCAATACCTCACAGGAGGCACGGGTTGATGTAAGTGCCCGCGGATTCTGGGTGCGCGGACAGCGGGCGTTCATGGACATCCGCATATTCGACCCGATGGCTGCCTGTCACCGTGAGCTGCCCCTGCAAGCCGCCCACCACAGGAACGAGCAGGAGAAGACAAGGGCATACGGTAAAAGAATCCAACATGTGGATCAGGGCAGCTTCACCCCCCTCGTCTTCACCACATCCGGCGGGATGGGTCCCAGGGCCCAATGCTTCTACGCACGCCTCGCGGAACTAATCTCAGAAAAGAAGCATCAGCCAAGGAGCCACGTTGTCGCCTGGATGAGGTGTCGCCTCTCGTTCTCCCTGCTCAGGTCGGCCATCCTATGTCTCAGGGGCACCAGACACTCTGGCCCAAAAGCCACCAACATCTCCAATACGGACTATGAAGCCACAGTGGTGGAGAGTGACATTAGGGTGGGTCGGGAGTGACTTGAGTAGGGAAGGAAAGGGGGATCTAGACGTAATAGATGATAGGTGATTTAGTGTCAGGTAGTATTAGCGATATGGTTGGATGCCACAGTCATTAGCGAACAGAGTTGGGGCTAATGACCTCCAAGCTATGGAGCCCTCCATGATTATGTGTCGGGAAAATAAACATGGGTGGAGGTATCATTTATGTAGTAGTAGTAGTAGTAGTAGTAGTAGTAGTAGTAAGAAGAAGAAGAAGAAGAAGAATGAGAAGAATGAGACGAAGAAGAAGAAGAAGAAGAAGGAGAAGAAGAAAAAGAAGATCAACAACAAAAACAACAATAACACTAATAACAATAATAATAATAATGATAACAATAATAATAATAATAATAATAATAATAATAATAATAATAATAATAATAATAATAATAATAATAATAATAATAATAATAGCATCCCCTTGGCTTCCACACACACAAATTTTATCAATAATTATATTCGTTTGACTTTAACACACTAATTAACGGCATACCTCTAATTAATTACCTAGAGAGATCCACTTACCGGAACACACACACACACACACACACACACACACACACACACACACACGACCTGACCCCCTTCCCCCTCCTCTTAACCTCCCTTCCTTCCACCCTTCTTTTCCCTTCCCTTTCCTTCCCTTCCCTTCCCTTCTCTTCCCTTCCCTTCTCTTCCCTTCCCTTCCCTTCCCTTTCCTTTCCTTTGCTGTCCTTTCCTTTCCTTCCCTTCCCTACCTCCTTAAGACACACACACACACGCACACACACACACACACACACAGGATTTAACCCCCCCCTACCTCCCCTCCCCACTCCCCCCTCCCCTCCTCCTCCTCCTCCTCCTCCTCCTCCTCCTTTGCGTCCATCCTATTGTCCACGTGACCGTAATAAGCTCTCAAATCCTCCCAATCTCTTCCCTCCTCCCATTCCTCTCCCCTTTCCTCCCCTTCATACTCATCTCCTCCCTTTTATCTCCCCCTGACACCTATTTAGTTCGTCTTCTTCCTCTTCAGTCTCTCCCTTTCACTTCCCTTCTCTCCCTTCTTATCTCCCTTATTTCCCCTTACCCCCTTTTTCCTTCCCCTTTATTCCCCTTCATCCTCATCTTCTCCCCTTTATCAACCCTTAACGCCTATTCCCCTCATCCTTACTCCCCTCCTACCCCCCTCTTAGCTCAAATTATCCTCTTTCCTCCTCCTTACTTCCTCTTTCCTAATTGGGTTGCGTTATGTTTACTTTTATAGGGAAGGAAGTAAAAGAGATAGGATTTTCGAGTGCTTACTATACGATGAAGAACAAGAATGAATGATAACTAGGTAGAGTGACGGAGATGAGCACTGAGGCCACGCGCAGCTTAACATTTTTTCATTCTTTTCCTCTCCTCTTCCTGTTTTTTTTCCTTTCCTCTCCCTCTCTGTATTTATATTCTTTTCTTCCTTTCTTTCTTCTTCCTCTCTTACGTAGTCTGCCCTCAAGTTTACCATTACATAGGAATACATAGGAATACATTAGCTTCAATATTCCCTAAACTATTACCACTTTCCTTCTTTATTCTTAACCAGTAGGAGAGAAAGAGAAAGAAAGAAGAAAACATTGAAAAGACGATGGAAAAAGTGGAGAGGTGGAAGGAGGAGAGAAGAGCAAGCAACGGAAAGTGGATAATGGGCGGGAACGGAATGGGGAGGAGGAGGAAGAGGAGGAGGAGGAAGAAGAGGAGGAGGAGGAGGAGGAGGGTGTGATGGGAGTGCAATATAATACTCCGTTAATAAGGGACCGATGCTAATATAGGACTTCACGTGATGACCTGTCAAGGCTGGGCTCGGTCAAGGGAGGGAGGGAGGGAGGGATGGGGGGATATAGGGAGAGAGAGAGAGAGAGAGAGAGAGAGAGAGAGAGAGAGAGAGAGAGAGAGAGAGAGAGAGAGAGAGAGAGAGAGAGAGAGAGAGAGAGAGAGAGCGCAGGTGTCGCTAATTCTGGTGTGGTTGCTGTTGTCTTTGATGTTGTGAAGCTGTGGTGGTGGTGATGGTGGTGGTGGTGTTGACTGAGGAGGAGGCACTGTGGTGTTGGTGATGATAAGCTACCTGTATTGTGGTGGTGGTGGTGGTGGTGGTGGTAGTGGTGGTGGTGGTGGTAGTGGTGGTGGTAGTGGTGGTGATGGTAGTGGTGGTGGTGGTGATTGGATGAAAATTCTGGGATTGTTGAAGAGACTGGTGGTGATGGTGGTGGTGATAGTGGACAGCGATTGTGCATGGTAGCAGTAGTAGCAGTAGTAGTAGTAGTAGTAGTAGTAGTAGTAGTAATAGAGCTGACTGTGATATAAAAAAAGGAGACCGGCAAAAACAAAATCTCTCTCTACTTATGCTCTATCTATCTATCTATCTATCCATCTATCTATCTATCGTATCTGATATGAAAAATTAAGACAATGACAGTAAAGAAACGAGAATAATAATAAAAAAAGATAGGAGGAGGTCGACCAATACATATCCATATCTGTCTATACTCTGTCTATATACCAATGCTGATCGGATGGTATTCACGCTGTCCATACGAGATCTGAACTGTCAGGGACGCAAAAAAGTAGACAGACAGACAGACGGAAACTAATCACCCCACTGTCAGTCATCCTAACTCGATTATCATTACATTCGGACTGCGCTGTTGTACCGGTCAGAGTAGAGTTCCCTTTGCTGGCACTGCAGAGAAAAGGTTTTGATGAGGTTCGTCATGGTGCTAATAAAAATTCAACAGTAACTAATCGCCATATTCTTAATTAAACATATTGGCCCCCCAGCACACATATTTGGGAAGGGTTTCGTAGGGGTTGTGGGGGCATTTCCAGGAGTTGTTGCATGACACTGGTGGTAGTTTGACCCTTTTTTCTGTACTATGAACCCAAAAATATACTCATTAGAACACGACTTATCTTCTTTTTGGCCTTATGGAATATATAGATGATTTTAAGCATACATATTTGACAAGGATTTCGTAGGAGTTTTGGGCATCTCCAAGAGTAGTGTTATGACCCTGGTGATAGTTTGACCCTTCTTCTGTACCACGAGCCAAAAGAAACACTCATTACAACCTGACTGATCTTCCTTTTGGCCTTAGGGAATATATAGTTGATTTTAAGCATACATATTTGACAAGGATTTCGTAGGAGTTTTGGGCATCTCCAGGAGTAGTGTTATGACGCTGGTGGTAGTCTGACCCTTCTTCTGTACCACGAGCCAAAAGAAACACTCATTACAACCTGACTGATCTTCCCTTTGGCCTTACGGAATAGTTAAAGCAAGCATACATATTTGACAAGACTTTCGTAGGAGTTTTGGGCATTTCCAGTAGAAGTTTTATGACCCTGGTGGTAGTCTGACCCTCCTTCTGTACCACGAGCCAAAGGGAACACTCATTAGCTGACTAATCTGCTTTTTGGCCCTTACGAAATACTTGATGTGAGAGGCGGAGGCGGAAGCGTCAGACAACACCAGCATCAATCTTTTTCATCATAATTGCGTGGATCGTGATTAGAACATAATATTTACACGAGTCATATTTACCCCGTTAGCGCCGCCGTTATTGCCATTCATTATCGCTAACTGAATCATTATAATCACACCTCGCAAAAGCAGCAGGATTGATCGTAACTGAAGCGTTGCCAAGCGTGATAACGAAGCGAGTCACAATTACGTCAGACTCACACCGTTGTTAATATTGTAGTCACCGTCGCCCGTGATATAACCCGCACACAGAGGCCTCGCTGGCAACACTGCAGGTCTGTTTACTCTTCTCTCACTTGTGAATCATTAATTAAAGTCACGTGTTGTTTATTGTTGTTTTTCATTGTGGCTTTGTGTCGTATGGAAAGCGCGCCAATGGACATCTTCTTCCTCCTTCTCCTCCTTCTCCTCCTCCTTTTCCTTTTTACTGATCAGTCCTAAGTGTTAAATCCTGCCCTACTTCCTCCTCCTCCTCCTCCTCCTCCTCCTCCTCCTCCTCCTCCTCCTCGCATCTCTGGTTAAATCTCCATCTTCGCTCTTCTTTTTCCGCTTCCTCTTTTTTTTCTACCTTTCTTCTTTCCTCCTCCTCCTCCTCCTCCTCCTCCTCCTTCATCTTGTTACTCCCTTCCGCAAGTTCAAAGCAAAAATACCTTAGCACACACACACACACACACACACACACACACACACACACACACACACACACACACACACACACCTACACATACACACATAAAACTTCTCATCTCTTCACACCACCACCACCATCATCACCACCACCACCATCACCACCTGAGAGAACTGTCTGATGTATCGTGCGACGCCGACCACCACCACCACCACCACCACCATCGCCCGTGGAGGTGAGGGGGAGACTGACAGGTAATTACCAGCGCGAGATTAAACGTCCCCAAGGCAGGTGTGTCTAAGTCATGAATGGGGCCATGGTCACGTTTACAGGGCCTCCCACCTCCCCAGTGCCCCCTGCCCCTAAAGCTCCAGGTCCTTAAAAACTATGCCCCCTCCCCTGTTCCTTAAAATTATGCCTCCCCACACACACACCCCTCCCCGGCCGTCCCAGAAAACTATGCCCCCTCCCCCTTTCCTTAAAACTATGCCTCCCCACACACACACCCCTCCCCGGCCGTCCCAGAAAACTATGCCCCCTCCCCCTTTCCTTAAAATTATGCCTCCCCACACACACCCCTCCCTGGCTGTCCCAGAAAACTTTGCCCCCTCCCCCTTTCCTTAAAACTATGCCTCCCCACACACACACCCCTCCCCGGCCGTCCCAGAAAACTTTGCCCCCTCCCCCTTTCCTTAAAACTATGCCTCCCCACACACACACCCCTCCCCGGCCGTCCCAGAAAACTTTGCCCTCTCCCCCTTTCCTTAAAACTATGCCTCCCAACACACACACCCCTCCCCGGCCGTCCCAGAAAACTTTGCCCCCTCCCCCTTTCCTTAAAACTATGCCTCCCCACACACACACCCCTCGGCAGTCCCAGAAAAATATGCCCTCTTTCCCCCTCCCCTCTCCCTAAAAAGTAAGTCAACCCCACCGTTGCCAGATTGTCGTACTCAGAGCATAGTAATTACCGGTTTCTGACGCCTAACTATTGCCAAGAAACATCAGGATCTAACTCTTTTAGCGATGACTATAAATGAGTTTCGTTATTGGAGCCCAGAAGACAGTTTAGGGGTAGGAAGTCGGGAAATATAAGCATCTGAGTACGACAATCTTGCAACGTTGGAACTCAGACCTGAAACTCTCGATCACGTAATATCAAGTCTCTTTTGACCAATGGTTCTTAAACTCTGGACTCTTGTGTAGGAGCAGTGAGTAGCGGGCTTTTTTTCTTTATTGTTTCTTTTCTTTTTTGCCCTTGAACTGTCTCCTCTGCTGTAAAAAAAAAAAAAAAAATGGGGGTGCATTCTCCTGGAAGGCGTTAGTAATTTCCAGTGTCTGTGAGGGCGGGGGGGGCGAGAGGGGGGGAGGGGCACAAATTTCTGTTGTTGGAGTACTTGAAGAAAAAGCAGAAGAAACAAGTAGAAGCAGAAGATTAAGAGGAAGAAGAGGAACAAGAAGAAGAGGAACAAGAAGAAGAGGAACAAGAAGAAGAGGAACAAGAAGAGGAACAAGAAGAAGAGGAACAAGAAGAAGAGGAACAAGAAGAGGAACAAGAAGAAGAGGAACAAGAAGAGGAACAAGAAGAAGAGGAACAAGAAGAAGAGGAACAAGAAGAAGAGGAACAAGAAGAAGAGGAACAAGAAGAAGAGGAACAAGAAAAGGAACAAGAAGAAGAGGAACAAGAAAAGGAACAAGAAGAAGAGGAACAAGAAGAAGAGGAACAAGAAAAAGAGGAACAAGAAGAAGAGGAACAAGAAGAAGAGGAACAAGAAGAGGAACAAGAAGAAGAGGAACAAGAAGAAGAGGAACAAGAAGAAGAGGAACAAGAAGAAGAGGAACAAGAAGAAGAGGAACAAGAAGAAGAGGAACAAGAAAAAGAGGAACAAGAAGAAGAGGAACAAGAAGAAGAGGAACAAGAAGAAGAGGAACAAGAAGAAGAAGAGGAACAAGAAGAAGAGGAACAAGAAGAGGAACAAGAAGAAGAGGAACAAGAAGAAGAGGAACAAGAAGAAAAGGAACAAGAAAAAGAGGAACAAGAAGAAGAGGAACAAGAAGAAGAGGAACAAGAAGAAGAGGAACAAGAAAAAGAGGAACAAGAAGAAGAGGAACAAGAAGAAGAGGAACAAGAAGAAGAGGAACAAGAAGAAGAGGAACAAGAAGAAAAGGAACAAGAAAAAGAGGAACAAGAAGAAGAGGAACAAGAAGAAGAGGAACAAGAAGAGGAACAAGAAAAGGAACAAGAAGAAGAGGAACAAGAAGAAGAGGAACAAGAAGAAGAGGAACAAGAAAAGGAACAAGAAGAAGAGGAACAAGAAGAAGAGGAACAAGAAGAGGAACAAGAAGAAGAGGAACAAGAAGAAGAGGAACAAGAAGAGGAACAAGAAGAGGAACAAGAAGAGGAACAAGAAGAAGAGGAAGAAGAAGAGGAACAAGAAGAGGAACAAGAAGAAGAGGAAGAAGAAGAGGAACAAGAAGAAGAGGAACAAGAAAAGGAACAAGAAGAAGAGGAACAAGAAGAGGAACAAGAAGAAGAGGAACAAGAAAAGGAACAAGAAGAAGAGGAACAAGAAGAAGAGGAACAAGAAGAAAAGGAACAAGAAGAAGAGGAACAAGAAGAGGAACAAGAAGAAGAAGAAGAAGAAAGCAAACGACATGGAAATACCCAACAAAAATATATTCAGATCATTTAACGGCAAGATAATTGTATAATGGCTTTCAGGAGACTACACAATTCGACATAATGGCAAGTTAACGGCATCACGTATTCCAGGAGGCTATACAATTCGATATAAAGGAAGCAGGCGAAAAAAAACTAACTCAACACTCCTAATAATGCATCTCGAAAAAGCGCCGAGCTCGCTTATATATAGAGAGAGACGCGCGCTGCCCGGCTCCATTCCCCTATGAAACAATGAGACCGCCCTGATTAAATTAACTGAACGACGCTTCCTGTTTACAAGCAACAAACAGAGCGATTTAATTAACTCCAAAAATAAAGCCATTACCATAATTTGTACACACACACACACACACACACACACATACACACACACACACAGAGAGAGAGAGAGAGAGAGAGAGAGAGAGAGAGAGAGAGAGAGAGAGAGAGAGAGAGAGAGAGAGAGAGAGAGAGAGAGAGAGAGAGAGAGAGAGAGAGAGAGAGAGAGAGAGAGAGAGAGAGAGAGAGAGAGAGAGAGAGAGAGAGAGAGAGAGAGAGAGAGAGAGAGAGAGAGTTTAAGCATTCACAATTACTTACTATAAAGAGGTCATATTAGTGCTTCCAATAACATTAGGAATTCGGGGAGTCATTAAAAGTTCCCGAAACAACATATTTTTTCGGCCAATATTTTTCGAATCGCGCTCGGCATGTAATGAGGGGCGGCGTGCTGGGTCCGGGGAAGGCACGTATCGGCACGTGGCAGGGACGGAAAGGCGGGGACGATAGGGAACGGGTGAGGCTGATTAGACCCTTTGCACGAGCTGATATAGAGTGAACAAGAGTGAGATATAGCTTATTGGGAACGTACTTGACACACAGTTGTTGTAGTTGGGAAAAATAGGACGTACAGGCTGAGAATAATGGTTGTAGAAGGCTGATTAATAGACCCTTAGTACGAGCTGATAAAAGGTTGAACAAGGGTGAGATACAGCTTATTAGGAACGTACTTGACGCACAGTTGTTGAAATGGGGAAAAATGGGACGTACAGGCTGGGAATAAAGGTTGTAAAAGGCTGATTAATAGACCCTTAGTACGAGCTGATAAAAGGTTGAACAAGGGTGAGATACAGCTTATTAGGAACGTACTTGACGCACAGTTGTTGAAATGGGGAAAAATGGGACGTACAGGCTGGGAATAAAGGTTGTAGAAGGATGATTATTAGACCCTTTGTACGAGCTGATAAAAGGTTGAACAAGGGTGAGATACAGCTTATTAGGAACGTACTTGACACGCAGTTGTTGTAATGGGGAAGAAGGGACGTAAAGGCTGGGAATAAAGGCTGTAGAAGGCTGATAAATAGACCCTTTGAGCGAGATAATAAAGATGAAATAAAGTTAATAATGTGGCTTACCAAAAGAGTCGTAGATGAGTGGAACATTACCATAGATGCATTTAAGAAGAGCTTGTAAAAATTCATAGACAGTGAAGGAAGGTGGGGTTAGGTTTACAGGAACTAATTTGTACAGGTTAACCGGGCTATTGCAGACTCCTTACGTTCCTATAATCTTATGTAAGTTTATCCGCTGTGAGAAGAAAGAAAAAAGGAAGCCAGACAGATAGAGGGAGAGAAAACGAAAGACGAGGCATAGGAGTGAAGGCAGTAAAGGAGGGAAGGGAAAGGAATAGAAAGGAAAGGAGAGGAAAGAAGGAAAGCTAACAGGCGGGGAGACAAAGAGAGAAAGACGGGAGAGTATAAGTTCAAAGAAAGGCCAGGCAGGATTATGCGTACGTCAGGGATTGTATTAAGAAGAGGGAAGGAGAGTAAGAAGGTGGAAAGGCTGAAGGGAGCGAGAGAGAGCGAGTAGGTAGAGAGACATTTAAGCAAAGTAGGTTGAGCTGTACTTATGGTGTGTGTGTGTGTGTGAGAGAGAGAGAGAGAGAGAGAGAGAGAGAGAGAGAGAGAGAGAGAGAGAGAGAGAGAGAGAGAGAGAGAGAGAGAGAGAGAGAGAGAGAGAGAGAGAGAGAGAGAGAGAGAGAGAGAGAGAGAGAGAGAGAGAGAGAGAGAGAGAGAGAGAGAGAGAGAGAGAGAGAGAGAGAGAGAGACATAGACAGACAGATAGAGAGCGTGTGTGTGTGTGTGTGTGTGTCTGTGTGTGTGCGTGTAAGGTGCAGAAAGGCGTTACAAGGGAGAGAGTGGCAAGCGCTAAGCTGGATCAGAGGATTTGCTGCCCTAAAAATATATACTGTGAAAAATGATGAAGCATTTTGACACGCAAGGCAAAACACGTATTGACAGAACCAGCAGAACAACAACACACACATCGATGGAGGGTAAACACGGTACATACAGGACACCGAGCTATTCTGACACGGAGATGAGCACCGAGGCCACGCGCAGCTTAAGTGTATGTTCCCCTTTCCCTTTAATTTTACCTCTACCTATATAGACTCGTAGCGTAGAGTACCAGGAATCTTAAACCGAGTCGTAGGGGAATAAAACTCTACGGGGAAAGTAACCATGATTTTGCTTACATTTTTATCCAAATATTCGTGTAACAGGTTCAAATGACGTTGCTTGTGTTACTTTCATTGACAGATTAGTAAAAATAATTTCAAGTGAGATTCCTGGTATTATTTTCTATTCTTACGACTCAGTGTTAGCAGTTCCAAGTGAGATTTCTGGTATTAGTTTCATTGACAATTCTGTATTAAACGTTTGGTATTTTTTTCCTTGATGGGACAATATTAAGTTTCAAGAGACATTTCAGGCATTACTTCTTTCCTTTGACGGTTCGGTACCAACATTTTGAAGATAGAAACATTAAATATACCTGTTGCAGTTTGTTGATAAAAGTTTCAAGAGACATTTCAGGCATTGTTTCTTTCCTTTGACGGTTCAGTACTAATACACTAGAAGATAAAAACATTATATAAATACACGTCATCGGTGAGTAAATATCTATCACTTCGTCAAGTAAAAAATATCTAAGAGAAGAAAAAAAAAGTTGATTGGTGATTCCTCAGACCCAGAGTGGACTGAGTTTCTAGGTCGACAAAATATGAGCCTCACTTGACCCTCTTACGTGATAGATCTGTTCACGCACACACACACACACACACACACACACACACACACACACACACACACACACACACATGCAGGTCAGACAAGAAAGTAACTCTGATTTCTTCTAAACTTTCATAACAGGTGCACAAAAACACACACACACACACACACACACACACACACACACACACACACACACACACACACACACACACACACACACAACCCCCTCCCACACACAAACACAAACACACTTATGGAGGTCTGAGAGTGTTCTGGCTTAAGCTTTTCAACCAGAGGAGGAAAACTTTGCGTGCGCGGGATAAAGTTATCTGGCCGGCTGTTCCCCCGACGACTTGCACGGATTACGGCCAAGTTTTAGGGATTTTCAGCCGCTGAGAGTACGTACCTTCCAACACCTCGCTTTCGTCTTGCACCGCCCACCGCCCAGCACCTCACCTAACCGCCTTGTTGCTAAATGGAATGGAAGAAGATTGTGTGTGTGTTGAGGCGAGTGTGTGTGTGTGTGTATGATTGTGTGTTGGGAAAAGACAGACAGAAAGAGAAAGACAGGGAAACAGACACGCATAGAAGAGACAAATAGTGAAAGAAAGACAAGAGAGGCAGACGGACAGGCAAACAGATACACATGCACGGAAAAGACAGAAATTGTGTGCCTGTGTTTATGGTGAATGTGTGTGACTGTGTGTGAGTAGAGAGAGAGACAGGACGAGGCAGACAGACACACAGACAGATAGACAGACAGGCACAAACACAGGACAGAAATTGTGTGTGTGGGTTCCTGTTTCTGTCTATGGTGTGTTTGTTTGTGTGTGAGTGAGACAGACAGACGGAAAGACAGGCACACACACAAGACAGAAATTATGTGTTTGTTTTCATGTTCGTGCTGCTGATGAGTGTGTGTGTGTATGTGTGTGTTTGTACGAGTAAGAGACAGACACAAACAGACAGACAGACAGACAGACAGACAGACAAAGAGGTTATCCATGAATGTAGCTGCATCACGAGTATTAGCCACACACAAAGATACCAGAATATGAAAAGCCCTTAATTCCATAACAGTAAAGAGATAAATAAATAAAAATATATATAAATGAATAGTTTCAGGTTACCAAATCAAAACAAAGCCTTCTAAATCCGTAACAGGTATGATGACTGACTTACGGATGGACTGACTGACTGACTGACTGAGTGAGTGAGTGATTGACTAACTGACAAACTGACTGGGTGATATCTGGATTGGCTTACTGACTGACAAGAATTATGACTGATTGTTGAACTAAATGACTGGTTGACTGATTGGTTGACTGACGACTGACTGACTGACAAAATGAGTTACTGACAAACTGAGTGACTGACATCTGGATTGACTTACTAATACATCGAGTGACTGGCAAGCATTCTGACTGACTGGCCATCTAAATGACTGACTGACTGACCTGACTGGCGGACTGACTGTCAAACTAAGTGGCTGACATCCGGATTGACCTACAAATACATCGGCTGACTGGATGACTGACTGACTGACTAACTGAATAACCTCACAGCTTCGGACGTTGAGAGAGCTCGTATTAGATAAGGTATTAATACTCGCTAGAAGAAAACCTTTGCTGCATTGAAGGAGAAATATGGTCATGAAAGAAGTGATTAGTCTTGCGTGCGCCGGCCTGTTTAATTAAAAATATATATAAAGCGTATACTGTGTTACAAAAATAAGTAAAATATGCCTGGCTTAATAGTGAGCTTTTTTCATTTTGCACTGATACGAGGCAGAATACACGCAACTAAAAGGAATTATATGGAGAGTTTGCAAGTAAAATAGAGATACAAAGGAAAAATATAGGTCCTTTTAAATTATTAAGAACTAAGAAAACTAAATCTATGAAACTTAACAATACTAAACGAATGGAGTAATAAAAGGAAATAAGTTAGATAAAAAGAACAATGGCCTGTAACTTACCATGAAACTAAATAATAAACAAGTGAAGCAAAAGGAGGCAATTCATTACTTATACAAAAACTAACAAAATCAAACTTATTTACTTGCTGTCTATCGCCCACTACGAAACTAAACAATAAAACTACAAAACTATATACAAGAGAAAGGAATGAAAAGCAGAAATTTAAAAAAAATATATATAAATAAAAAAAAATCCACTGAACAGGTGGACTCGATTAAACCAACACGCACCAACAACATTACAAACAAAACCAGAAACAGAAACAGCATCATCATAATCATCATCAGCACCACCAATAACAGCCGCCGCATTCTTCCCCTCGTACGGGACTATTGACGTCATCCATCAGGCTCAAAATAGGAGGAAAATACCGCCCGGGCTAAAAATGCTCGTACAGAGAAAAATGATGGCTGTAATTTGAGCGGCCGCGCGTCACTCTGATTAATACCACTACTACTGGTGTTCACAGGGGTGGTATGGAGGGGGGGAGGCGGTGTAAGGGGAGCGATTAGATACTTGAGGCATGGACTATAAGCTACGTGATACTTCCGACAATTTATCCGCTTTTACAGCCTGGTTTTCTGGTTCATGTAAGTAAAAAATAATTAAAATGACGTTCAGAGTATCAGAAGTCTACATGATAACACACACTCACTTAACTCCACCCAAAACCAAAGAGCCGTAGAACCCCTCCGTCCAGTGCCTCGTCTCGACCTCCTCTGAACCAACCTCTTGACGCAGGCCCCCTTATATACCTTCTCTCGGGTTGGACTGATATTGTATTGACTGCGAGGTACGAAATATAAGAAATCTGCATCATACTTCCCATTTATTCTATACGTATGATAACACTACCGAGGCAAAAATTATAAGAAATACATATAGTAGTTTAAAATATTAGCTGCTGACCCTCCGAATATCTAGTTAATGTCCCTAAAGATATTCACGAAGCTCACACTACAAGAAACAGGGTAAATGATCGTTCAGCATTCACTCCTTCATTCTGGAGTTCTAACAAATGTACCTAAAAACACATTCACGACACACATGATATAAGAAGTAGACTCCATATAATAGTGTCACATCTACTCCTCCCTCCTGGATTTCACATCTACTCCTGCCTCCTGGATTTCTAGTTGATATACTCCAAAACACATTCACGAGGCACATAATACGAGAACATATCATAATACCTCAAATCACTCACTCCTGCCTCCTGGATTTCTAGTTAATATACTCCAAAACACATTCACGAGGCACATAACACGAAAACATAATATAATACCTCAAATTACTCACTCCTGCGTCCTGGAATTCTGGTTAATATTCCCGAGAAAAGAAAAAAATCGTCTAAGTGGCTAAAAGTCTCGTCGGAGTAATGATCCACGCAATAAGTTCTGACCCGCGTCCGCCGCTGCATTCATCTCCATAAAGAGAAAGAGGGACTTTTTGACGCGGGAGGGAAAACAAAGCCTCGGGTCGTGAATTTTTGTTAATATGCCACACAAAAGCAGGTATTGAGGCCGAGTAATTAGTGCGCTCAATAAGCCCAGCCCTGCTCCCGCTGACTCGTAAAAGACAACTCGGATCTTTCAACACTAGGACGAATAAAAGTCACATTATCCTTACTTCTGCATCACATGAGAAATATAGGTCGAGTTATTAGTGCCTCCGGTAAGCCCAGCCCTGCCCCTGCCTGCTGCTGACTCGTAAAAGACAACTCGGATCTTTCAACACTAAACCGAAATAGGGGTCCCATTATCCTTACTTCTGCATCACATGAGAAGTATAGGTCGAGTCATTAGTGCCTCCGGTAAGCTCAGCCCTGCCCTTGCCTGCCACGGACTATAAAGAGGACATCTCTGATCTTAAACCAATTTTATTTACAGTGGCTGCCGTGCTGTAACTCCAAATTTATGTCGTGGTTTTGGTATACGGGATGGCGGCCATTGAAATACGAAAAGAACTATGAGAACCTGATTAATTTATACTCCACTTAACTTCTTCTCCACTTAACTCCTCCACTTAACTCCATATCCAGACCCTAAATCATCACTTAAACACTTATACGGTCTTGTTACTAATATCTCTACTTCCTTTCTTTCCCTGTTTTCATCCTTTCCTACTCAAATGTCTCCTATTTTCCTACCTTTTTACATTCCTCCTATTATTCTACTCTTCATATCTCCTATTAACTTCCTTCACGGTCCTTCGAACTAGTTGACGTGCGAGCCGGATGCGTCTGAGAAAAGCTACGGATCAAGGCGGGGTGTCTGTCGTGGGGCAAACGTAAGGTGTTTCCAGGACGACGGTTGCCGGGAGACGCCTAGAGGAAGCCGACTTTTATGTGACCCCGCGTACAAAAGTTCCCCTCCCCAGGGCGCGTGTGTAACCATCATCCGCGGCGCCGGGCAGTGAGGTAAAACAGACAGTCAGGCGTTACAAGTGGCGTGGCGGAGTACGGTCGACATGAGGGAAGGAAGGGAGGGGGAAAAGAAGGATGAGAGTGGGAAGGGAGGGATGAGAGAGAGATGGGAAAAGGAGGAGAGAGAGAGAGAGAGAGAGAGAGAGAGAGAGAGAGAGAGAGAGAGAGAGAGAGAGAGAGAGAGAGAGAGAGAGAGAGAGAGAGAGAGAGAGAGAGAGAGAGAGAGAGAGAGAGAGAGAGAAAGGGAGAGGGAGAGAGGGAGGAGAGAGAAACAGGAAGAAAAAAGGAAGAAAAGGGAAGCAAAGGATGGAGAGGAAACTGGAGAGAAACGAAAGCAGGGAGAGAAAGGAAGAAGGAAAAAAAACGCGAAGGAAGAACAAACCAGAAAACACAAACACGACCATCAACATACATAGCGTAGACAAGTCCTGATTAAACCTTCGCCATTCCACCCTATCGAGCAAGGCTTAGGAAGGGCGCTAGAAAGGGAAGAGGAATGCCGTCGCCGCCGCCTCGGTACCCGGCTTGAGCTCTGCAGGCGAGGGTCGAGTGTGTCAGCCCCGATAACACTTGGAATGCATATTAATGAACCCGCCTGAATCAATGGTTGTTACTCCTGTACCCCTTTGTATTACCACTTAACTATGACTGTATTCTGTATTATATCTGTGTTATGATTGTACTTATTTCACTATGTTTGGTATTTTCCGCCCCATGCGCACTCTTCCGTCCTGGTTTGCTGTTCTATTCTATTCTGTTCTCTTGTCCGTATCCTGTATTTTGTATTATCAGTGTTGTCTATGTATTATCACTTCCAGGTATCTTTGTTTCCGCTGCCATGTTTATCTTTTATCTCAGTCTCCTTTCCTAATCTCATCTTTTATTCTTTTTCACTCCGATGTTTTCTCTTCCAATCTCAGTCTCCTTTCCTAGTCTCATCTTTTATTCTTTTTCACTCCGATGTCTTCTCTTCTAATCTCTTATCACTCACATATCTTAAATTTTCACTGCTACGTTTGGTGTCTTATCTCAGTCTCCTTTCCTAGTCTCCTTTATTTTTTATTTTCTATCACTTCGTCCAATATGTCTTCTCTTCTAATCTCTTATCACTCACATATCTCAAATTTCCACTACCACTACGTTTGGTGTCTTATCTCACTCTCCTTTCCTTGTCTCCTAATCCCTTATCTGTATTGTCACTTTTAAACTATTACTGTATTCTGTACCATCACTGTAGTATGACTGTAGATAAATAATAAATAAACTTGGTCTGCCCTGTGTGTGTGTGTGTGTGTGTGTGTGTGTGTGTGTGTGTGTATGAGCCTCCAAACATACACACACAAACACACTTCCGGGTAAAAGGAAAAAAAAAAATCAGTACCGTCCACAAACCAGAGTGAAGCAGTATCGAGATTTTAGTGAAGCAGTGAATATGGTCCGGGATTGCAGCTGTTCCAATGCCTTTCTCTCTCTCTCTCTCTCTCTCTCTCTCTCGTGCACCCTGTTGGCCACCATTTGGGAGCAACGTCAAAGCTAGAGACAACATTCGACATACCTGACTTAAAGGAAACAATTATAAACACTGCTCCGTATTCTCCAACATTTCTGGGGTTTATAAACATTTGATAAGGTTTTCGTAGAGGTTGCTGTGTTAGTATTTCCATGGGTAGTGTTATGAGCCTAATGTTAGTGTGACAAGGCTTTCGTAGAGGTTGTGTTAGTAGTATTTCCATGGGTAGTGTTATGAGCCTAGTGACAGTTTGACAAGGCTAGAGGTAGTGTTAGTATTGCCATGGGTAGTGTTATGAGCATAGTGTTAGTGTGACAAGGCTTTCGTAGAGGTTGTGTTAGGTAGTGTTGAGCCTAGTGACAGTTTGACAAGGCTTTCGTAGAGACTGTGTTAGTATTTACATGGATAGTTTTATGAGCCTGGGGATAGTTTGGCAATGCTTCTGCACCGGGAATGTGAAACCGCTTATGAGAACCGGACTAACCTCTTTTGTGGCCTTGGGAAATCGCTGTTGTGAGAGTTCAAAGCGTCTACGAAATACGAGCCACTGAACGAACCTTACCGAACACAAATTTTACTATGGACGCAACGCTATAATAAGTCTACTAAAGTTCGTTATAGTATTTTTTTCTTACTACTTGGCTGTGTGGTTTATCTTTTTAGGCAAGTTATTATTATTATTATTATTATTATTATTATTATTACTTTTCATTTGTTGTTGTTGTTGTTGTTGCTGTTGTTGCTGTTGCTGTTGTTGTTGTTGTTGTTGTTGTTGTTGTTAAGCCATAAGGTATTGGCGCATGTGCATTAGTCGATAATTCCATTTACGGTCTTGTCTTTCCAATGGGCATATCCTAACTCTCTCTCTCTCTCTCTCTCTCTCTCTCTCTCTCTCTCTCTCTCTCTCTCTCTCTCTCTCTCTCTCTCTGGGACAAACACAAATTTTAATGTATTCAGAGTGTGACCTTTCCTTCTTTTTTCTTATTATTATTTTTATCTTCAATTCCTCCGTGCATTCATTTATTGGTTCATTTACTTATTCATTTACTCGTGCCTCTATTCCATGGTTCATTTGCATACTCTCTCTCTCTCTCTCTCTCTCTCTCTCTCTCTCTCTCTTACACACACACACGCTCAGAATTCCCAGCCTGGACACACTCGCTCCTTCACGGTATCGTCACGCTGGGCTGCACACACACACTGAGGCCTCTGACACGCGCTGACACACTTCCATCGCACGCTTAAACACAAACCCCCAAGCCAAGCCAAGGGAAGCCAAGCCAAGCCGTTCGTCCCCTGATTTAGACTCCCTAACACGCACCAACACACTTTCATCACACACTTATAAGAAACTCCCCAAGCCAAGCCAAGCCGAGCCGAGTCCAGAGTCAAGCCGAGTTAAGCCAAGTCCAGAGTCAGTCAAGCCGAGTTCAGAGTCAGCCGAATCCAGAGTCAAGCCGCTCGTCCCCTGATTTAAACTCCCTTGGGGAACCGAAGGATAAATGGAGCTTGTTATTCCGCCGCCAGGACCCAAATATTTACTTGCGCTTCCTCGGAAACCCCGGCAACAAATTGACTGTCCGCGCTAGGCTTTGTTGCAGGGGCGGGGCGGGGCGGGGTTAGCGGGGTGGGGCTGGATTGGACGGGGCGGGGTCGGCGGGGAAGTGTTAGGGCCGAGTATACGTAGGGAGGGGCACCAACATGGCCTAGAGACCCCAAACAGCAAACACACACACACATCCACTCTCCCTCCTGCTGCTTCCTCGTTCCTCGGTTCCGTGTTTGGCCATGCATGCGAGGGACGAACTGTACACGCTAAGCACTATAGGCGGTGATGGGTGGGTCTGAGGTCTTCGTTGTGGATGTTATTGTTGTTGATACTCGTTTTTGTAGAAATTAGTTTCTTTGTGTTATCGACTTTTTTATAGCCTAGTCTAAGCCCTCCTCTTCCACCTCTTCCTTCTCCTGTTCCTTATTCTCCTTCTCCTATTCATCGTCGTCTTTCTCTTCCTCCTCTTTGTTATATTCGTCATCATATCCTTTGTTCTTTTTTGTTTTTCATAGTCTTCATCCTCCTCCTCATCATCACTCTCCTTCAGCTCCCATTCATCTCCTTCCTTCTGCTCCTTTTCTTTATTTCTCCTACTTATCATCTTCGTCCTCCTCCTCCTCCTCCTCTCATTTTCATCCTCGTTCCTATATCCTTCATCCTTTTTGTGTCACTTTCTTATTCCCGTCCTCCTCCTCCTCCTCCTCTTCCTCCTACTCTCCATCCCTCTCCTCCTCCACCTCCTCATCCTCTCCTCGTGTGTGGAGTCTAAACAACTGGTGGGCTGTTTTATTAGATTCTGGTCGTGATGCTTCCTCTGTGTTTTGTCTTGTGTAAATCTTCTCTCTCGTTGCCGCGGGGTATTGGAAACGGTTCCCCCATAGTATATAGACTCAGCAGCTGGTTGACTCACTTATATATATTTCCCGTACGTTTCAGTTTTTCATCGTTTTCGTATGGTCATGGTTTATATGTACTTCCTTGTAACTAAACTAATATTAACTTTTTGTCCGCGGCTTAGGTCAGTGGGTATGATGCTATGTACAAATTCAGCTGTTTTTCAAGGAGTTTATATACATATTTTCTCAGCTGCTTACAGTTTCCGTGGGTTTTGGTTAATAATATAGGTACTGTTTTTCCTCTCGTTTGTAGGTCCTATGTGGCTTTTGGAATGATTCAGAACGCCTAAGACAACCTATACAAAGATTTAAATGTTACACAGTGAATGTTTATTTTTTCAACGTCCCAGCGACTTTCCACGTAAATGTACGACTGCGGGTTTCATCGTAATAGCCTAGTATATCAGTATTTACAATGATTCCAAGCAAAACAAACAAGTTATCCCTGCAATAATGATGAAACAGGAATACATCATCGTCCTAATCTACGTTTACTTCACCCAAGAACAGTCAGGCCTTCCTCTGCACTGTTTCCTAGACTCACATTCTATCATGCAATATATGAAGAGAGTTATGGGTTACTTACCGAGGCGGGGCGGGCCGGGGGAAGCTCAGGTAGTGTCAGGTAACCCCAAGGAAGCCAATTTAAGCCAGTACCTCCTTGTGTCGTCTCCTGTCAGTCCCTCATCGGTACCACACGTTGTTTTGGGACTATGCATCTCAGTGACACGGTCCACCACGCGAATATGGACACTAACACTTCGTTCTTTTCCACTCCAGCATTCCTCGGCACTACTTGTTGTTTTCTGCTTTTTATCCCGCGGCAGGACAGTGACACACTCCACCATGCAAATGTCGACACTAAACACCATTTTCCACGACTCGACAGATGATCAGGGACACGCAGCGCCAACTAGCGGTGAACCCACACACTAACCGCCACCTGCAGCATCTCATGACGTCACAGCGTGGTGCCAGGTTGCCGTACTCCGCATATATGAAAATAGTCGATGTGAGTTGTGGAAGCGTCTGGCAATAGTGATCATAGTGTTAAGGTGCTCAGAACTATATATTTTTACTCATTTACTCAGTGACGAAGAAAAAGGGATCATTTCCAGACAGCTAAACTATCATTTTTGCTTTGCCCTGTTGGTATGCTATTTGGATATACATTATTTTTGCCTCACATGATGTACAGCAAGCCTGGAACGGAGTCTGGAGCCACAGGGGGGAAAGCGTATGTGAAGTATTTGTCACGGCCGCTACATCTGCCCGGAGACCCATAAATTGCTACCCCGAGCCAAGCACAGCAATAAAACAAGGACTCCCGCTGCCAGGCCGTGCACTTGTTATGTATCAGTGAGGTAAATGGATTGCCCTGAACATATCGCCTTCCATCCCTCCCTCCCTCTCTCTCTCCCTCCTTCCTTCCCTCTCTTCCTCTCACCCTCCTACCATCCTTCCCTTCTACCCTCCTTCCCGGCCTAAACATGTCCTCTCCCTCCCTCTCTCTCCCTCTCCTGTATAGCCTACCCTTGTCCTCCTCCCTCCCTCTCCTCTGTTCTCTACCCTCGTTCTTTCCTCCTTTCCTTCCCTCTCGTTTTCTGTGTTTCCTACCTCCATCCTTCTCTCCCTACCATCCTACTATGTATCCTAGGCTTGACCTTCTCTCTCTCTCCCCCTCTCCTACGAAAGCTCCATACAAAACGATATAAATCTATCCCACAATATGAAGTAAGAAGCCGGAATCTCTCATCCATCATTTTTGCTTGCTCGGGGACACGAAAATAAGCTAACAACGTATCAGGAAGCTAGTTACTGCAAAAAGTTTCGTTATAGCAAGTAAATACAGCGTGAAATGACACCCACACCCACACCCACACACACACACACACACACACACGGTCCCAATTAATCGTTATATCAATTAAAAAACAAAAAATGAGAACAGTTCATGCCCCACTCTCCCTCCCTCCCTTGCTGCGCATACGGTCCTGGCAGATAGCGAGAGGATGCATTTTTCCTTACTCTATGCAGTCTCATCAACCCGGCCTCCCCTTCCCATTACCCCTTCCACCATCAACCCCCCCCCCTTTCCTTCTCTCTCTTTCACCCCTTTTCCATTCTCTCCCTCCTCTCCCTCACTCCTCTTCCTTCCCACGACTCCTCTCCCGACCCCCGACTCCCCTCCCGAACCCCTCTCCCTACCCCTGTCTTCATTCCATCCCCCATCCTCTCCCTCACTCATCTCCCTTCCCCTTCCCGACCTCCGACTCCTCTCCCTTCCCTTTCCCGACCCCCGACTCCTCTCCCTCCCCCCTCCCGAACCACCCCGCTCCTCTCCCTTCCCCCTCCCGACCCCCGACTCCTCACCCTTCCCCCTTCCGACCCCCGACTCCTCTCCCGACCCCCTCCCGACTCCCGACTCCTCTCCCGACCCCTCCCGACCTCCGACTCCTCTCCCGACCCCTCCCGACCCCCGACTCCTCTCCCGACACCCTCCCGACCCCCGACTCCTCTCCTTCCTCCCAACCCCTGACTCCTCTCCTGACCCTCCTGACCCCTGACTCTCCTGACTCCTCTCCCGACCCCCGACTCCTCTCCCGACCCCCTACTTCGTTCCCTCTCCCCTCCTCGTTACAAAACATCCAATTACGATACGATGCATGATGGCATTCCAAGCACCGCGTTACGATTCCTAATATTCCAGCTGGACCCAAACGTTGCAGAGTGTAATAGTTAATGTGTGCGGAAAAACAACAGTAACATATTGCATTTCCTAATATTTCAGCTGTGCCCAAACGTTGACGAGTAAAAATAGATAATGTTGGGCCGAAAAAAAATGATACCAGGTTACGATTCCTAATATTCTAACTGGACTCAAACATTCACGGGTGTAAATAAGGTTGGTATTGTCAGACGCTCCCGACGTTCACATCAATAATTTTCAATGGCCAAAAAGAAGCTCAGTTGGGTTCTAAGGAATGTTTTTTATAGGTTCATGGTACTACAGAAGAAGGATCAGACTACCACCAGCGTCATAAAACTACCCCTGGAAATGCCCATAACTCTTCCCATCCTCCTCCTCCCTCCCCGCCCATCCTCCTCCCGCCCACCGCCGCCCACGCCGCTAAAAAGAAAAATACAAACTCGAGCACACGCATGCGGTAAAAACGACTAAACCGGATCCGAAATTTACACGAGCCTTAAAAAAATGTGCAATAACTGAGCCGTGTTGTGATTCGTGACGCGAGGGTGTGATGGACTGCGTGTGTGTGTGTGTGTGTGTGTGTGTGTGTGTGTGTGTGTGTGAGGGGCGCGTTGCTGAACTCTCTCTCTCTCTCTCTCTCTGAAAATGAAAAATAAATAAGTAAATAAATATAGATAGATGAATAAATGAAGGTATTGGTAAGAAGTCACAGCAAAATATTTATAAACGTGTGTGAGAGAAAAAATAAAATAATGAAAAATGAAATAAATAAATAAATAAAATATACACAAATAAATAGACATAGAGGTATAAGTATAGGTGAATAGATATAGCAAAAAAAAAAAAAAAAACATGTAGAAATTCGCGGGCGACAAAAAAATGAAAAAAACATGAAAATGAAAAAAAAAAGTATAAATAAATGTATGAATGAATATTGAAAGCGAGAGAAAAAACACGTAGACTGGAAATGAAAAAGCCAATCCACATGAATATTTATCGCTAGAGCGGCTTTTTTTTTTCTTTTTTGTTACATGTCAATTCGTTATTCTCTCTCTCTCTCTCTCTCTCTCTCTCTCTCTCTCTCTCTCTCTCTCTCATTTTTGTTTCTCTCCTCTCTTTTCCTCTTCCTTCTCTCTTTTTTTTCTCTTTCTCTTCCTCCTCTCTCCTATCTCTAGAAATATGGAGGAAGGAGAGAAAGAAAGGAAAGAAAGGAAGGACGAAAGGGAGAAGGGAAGGAAAGAAAGAATCAAGGAAGGACGGAAGGATGGAAGGAGGAAAGGACGAATGGAAGGAAGAAAGGAAGGAAGAAGAAAGAGAAAGAAGTGAAAGAGGGAATTGAGACAGAGAAGGGAAAGAAGGAAGGAGGGAAGCAAGCAGGAATAGAGGGAGTGTATGAGAGAGAGAGAGAGAGAGAGAGAGAGAGAGAGAGAGAGAGAGAGAGAGAGAGAGAGAGAGAGAGAGAGAGAGAGAGAGAGAGAGAGAGAGAGAGAGAGAGAGAGAGAGAGAGAGAGAGAGAGAGTAGAAGGGCAGTAAAAGAGGGAAGAAGGAAGGAAGGAAGAAAGGAAGGAAGGAAGGAAGGAAGGGGAGGGAAGGAGGAGGGGAGTGTCTGGCAGATGGGAAGACATCACTAGTTTGCACTTGAAACGTTCTTGGGAGTCTGAAACGTTTCCTTCCAGGCTTCTAAAACGTTTCCTCAGGCGTGAGAGCACTGAGCTTAAGCAGAGAGAGAGAGAGAGAGAGAGAGAGAGAGAGAGAGAGAGAGAGAGAGAGAGAGAGAGAGAGATGTAAGGCAGAGAGGTGAGAATTTCAAACGGGAGAACAGACTGAAATTGACACACGCACACACACACACACACACACACACACACACACACACACACACACACACACACACACACACACACACAGCTGAGCGCGACAAGTGACAGAAAAGCTGAAACAAAACACGGATAAAAACAAACAAAAGTCATGCAAAACACACACACACACACACACACACACACACACACACACACACACACACACACACCTGAGAGTTGTCATTTGTATGCAGTGTTACTAACGGGGGGTTGTTGTTGTTGTTGGTTTTGGTAGTAATGGTAGTAGTAGTAGTAGTGGTAGTAGTAGTAGGAGACGAAATATTAAATAATTATCTGAACCCAATTAGTAAAAAAACGCTCTCTCTCTCTCTCTCTCTCTCTCTCTCTCTCTCTCTCTCTCTCTCTCTCTCTCTCTCTCTCTCTCTCTCTCTCTCTCCTTTTCTCGTTTTTCTCTCTCATTTCTGTTTCTCTCCTTTCTTTTCCTCTTCCTTCTCTCTTTCTTTTCTCTTTCTCTTCCTCCTCTCTCCTTTCTCTAGAAATATGGAGAAAGGAGAGAAAGAAAGGAAAGAAAGGAAGGACGAAAGGGAGAAGGGAAGGAAAGAAAGAATCAAGGAAGGACGGAAGGATGGAAGGAGGAAAGGACGAATGGAAGGAAGAAAGGAAGGAAGGAAGAAGAAAGAGAAAGAAGTGAAAGAAAGAATTGAGACAGAGAAGGGAAAGAAGGAAGGAGGGAAGCAAGCAGGAATAGAGGGAGTGTATGAGAGAGAGAGATAGAGAGAGAGAGAGGGCAGTAAAGAGGGAAGAAGGAAGAAAGGAAGGAAGGAAGGAAGGAAGGGGAGGGAAGGAGGAGGGGAGTGTCTGGCAGATGGGAAGACATCACTAGTTTGCACTTGAAACGTTCGAGTCTGAAACGTTTCCTTCCAGGCTTCTAAAACGTTTCCTCAGGCGTGAGAGCACTGAGCTTAAGCAGAGAGAGAGAGAGAGAGAGAGAGAGAGAGAGAGAGATGTAAGGCAGAGAGGTGAGAATTTCAAACGGGAGAACAGACTGAAATTGACACACACACACACACATACACACACACACACACACACACACACACACACACAGCTGAGCGCGACAAGTGACAGAAAAGCTGAAACAAAACACGGATAAAAACAAACAAAAGTCATGCAAAACACACACACACACACACACACACACACACACACACACACACACACACACACACACACCTGAGAGTTGTCATTTGTATGCAGTGTTACTAACGGGGGGTTGTTGTTGTTGTTGGTTTTGGTAGTAATGGTAGTAGTAGTAGTAGTGGTAGTAGTAGTAGGAGACGAAATATTAAATAATTATCTGAACCCAATTAGTAAAAAAACGCTCTCTATCTGTCTCTCTCTCTCTCTCTCTCTCTCTCTCTCTCTCTCTCTCTCTCTCTCTCTCTCTCTCTCTCTCTCTCTCTCTCTCTCTCTCTCTCTCTCTCTCTCTCTCCTATCTCTAGAAATATGGAGGAAGGAGAGAAAGAAAGGAAAGAAAGGAAGGACGAAAGGGAGAAGGGAAGGAAAGAAAGAATCAAGGAAGGACGGAAGGATGGAAGGAGGAAAGGACGAATGGAAGGAAGAAAGGAAGGAAGGAAGAAGAAAGAGAAAGAAGTGAAAGAAAGAATTGAGACAGAGAAGGGAAAGAAGGAAGGAGGGAAGCAAGCAGGAATAGAGGGAGTGTATGAGAGAGAGAGAGAGAGAGAGAGAGAGAGAGAGAGAGAGAGAGAGAGAGAGAGAGAGAGAGAGAGAGAGAGAGAGAGAGAGAGAGAGAGAGAGAGAGAGAGAGAGAGAGAGAGAGAGAGAGAGAGAGTAGAAGGGCAGTAAAAGAGGGAAGAAGGAAGGAAGGAAGAAAGGAAGGAAGGAAGGAAGGAAGGAAGGGGAGGGAAGGAGGAGGGGAGTGTCTGGCAGATGGGAAGACATCACTAGTTTGCACTTGAAACGTTCTTGGGAGTCTGAAACGTTTCCTTCCAGGCTTCTAAAACGTTTCCTCAGGCGTGAGAGCACTGAGCTTAAGCAGAGAGAGAGAGAGAGAGAGAGAGAGAGAGAGAGAGAGAGAGAGAGAGAGAGAGTATTCAGGAAACAGCATTCAGGAGAGGCAGAGCTGTTTGGATTCAACGTTTGTGCCCATATTTGCATGCCTGAGTGTGTGTGTGTGTGTGTGTGTGTGTGTGTGTGTGTGTGTGTGTGTGTACGTACATGACCCGTAAGAGGCTTTAGCACAATCTCCTTCCCGCTTTCATGATTTCTCGCTGCGTAATCCTCTTCCCGCCTCCTCCTCCTCCTCCTCCTTCTCCTCCTTCTCATCCCTCTCCTTTCCGCCCTCTCTCCTCGGTCGTTTGCACTCCCCCCGTGAGAAGCGTCTGCTCTTCCCGTCAAGCCAGCGTTAATTTCATCGAGCGGAGTCACACTGTTAAGCTGTCGCCTCCTCTCACCGCTTTGCACACACTACGAATGTTCCTCTGTCACATGCCGACCACCTAACATCGCTAACTTCATGCCTCCTGTTCCTGTTTATTCCCTCTCTCTTTTTGTTCGTCGTTTTGTTGTTTTCGTGTGCTCTAACCTCTTATACACTGTTACCAAAACCTTGCGCAGTCTCCTTGTTCATTTGTTTTCCTTTCTCATTCCTGTTCATTCCCTCTCTCTTTTTGTCCCTCGTTCTGTGGTCTTCGAGTGCTCTAACTTCTTATATACTGTTACCAAAACCTTGCGCAGTCTCCTTGTTCATTTGTTTTCCTTTCTCATTCCTGTCTATTCCCACTCTCTTTCTTTTTGTCCTTTGTTTTGTTGTTTTCGTGTGCTCTAACCTCTTATACACTGTTACCAAAACCTTGCGCAGTCTCCATGTTCATTTGTTTTCCTTTCTCATCCCTGTTTATTCCCACTCTCTTTTTGTCCTTTGTTTTGATGTTTTCGTGTGCTCTAACCTCTTATACACTGTTACCAAAACCTTGCGCAGTCTTCTTGTTCATCTGTGTCCCTTTCCTCATTCCTGCTCATTCCCAGACACCTTTTACATCCTCCCTTCTGCATTCTTCGTGTGCCCTAACCTCTCACAGTTACACTCCTACCAACACCTTGCGCAGTCTTCTAGTCCATCTGTGTCCCTTTCCTCATTCCTGCTCATTCCCAGACACCTTTTACATCCTCCCTTCTGCATTCTTCGTGTGCCCTAACCTCTCACAGTTACACTCTTACCAACACTTAGCGCAGTCTTCTAGTCCATCTGCTTCCCCTTCTCATTCCTGCTCATTCCCAGACACCTTTTATATCCTCCCTTCTGTATAGTCTTCGTGTGCCCCAACCTCTCACAGTTACACTCCTACCAACACCTTGCGCAGTCTTCTTGTCCATCTGCTTCCCCTTCTCATTCCTGCTCATTGCCAGATACCTTTTATATCCTCCCTTCTGTAGTCTTCGTGTGCCCTAATTTCTCATTGCCACGCTACTGCCTTCTGCCACTTTCCCTCGCAACTCCATCGCCTAATAAGATAGATGGATAGATAAGGTTGATTTTGAGAAGGGTATTTGGTGACATTACATACGCTGGAGCTATAGATACCAGCCTGAATCTGTCATTTCTATGATCACTCAAAGAATTCAAACTTTTCCTCACCAACTCCACCGCCCTAATTAGTCGACTTATTTCGGCTTTACCAGAAAACTTGTCTTCGTCGCGTCCACCACCACCACCACCACTATCACCGCCTCTGCTACGTGTCTCGGGGCCCAGGAGATCGTTAAATAAAGAAAACTGATAATGTTGGAGCCCAAACCGATCCCTGAAGGAGTCCACTAATGACGGAAGGTTGAGTCCGACTTTCAACCATTTACCTGAACGAACCCTCGGCGGCCCACCACTTGGTCACGGCTCACTCATTTCGGTATTCTCAGAAGAAAAGGAAAAAATGGAAAGAGAAAATACGGAGACGAAGGAAGGAGCATGGAAGGAAAGAGAGAACGAGAGAGAAAGAGAGAAACAGACGCAGAAAAAGAGATGGAAGGAAGGAATAAAAGAAAGATGAGGAGGAGGAGGAGGAGGAGGGAATTAAGGGGAATGAGAGCGAGAGAGTGAGAGACAAACAGACAAACAGAGACAAAGATAACAGAGATAGAGAAAAGGAAGGAAAAGAGGAAGAAAAAAAAGGAAGCTAGGAGGAGGAGGAGGAGGAGGGTAAGAGATGAGGAGATTGGGAGCCCCTTCAAATACTTCCGTCTCCGTCTTTTCGAAAACGTTGTTGGAATATCGCCGCTCAGGGAGATTAAAACCCGCCTCCGAATCAACCTCAAAATATTGCCTCCTGACCCAGATTCCACCGGCGCCGACCTGGAAGCGGTTCTGATCTCCGCGGGAACCTATAAAGAGTACTGAAAACCACCCCGATAATCCTTTCTTTATGATAGATAGATAGATATAGATAGATTGATAGATAGATAGATAGATAGATGGACAGATAGAGAGTTAATAGTAAAAGAGAATGAAAGAATGGAATTAAGAGTGAAACAGATGAAAAAATATGAAAGAAAATTAGTGAAAAGGGAATAGAGAAAAAAAGAGAAAAGAGAGAGAGAGAGTAAATGAGTTAAAAAGAATGAGAGTGGAAAAAGAGTGAAAAAGATAAAGAAAAATGAAAGAAAAACAGTGAAAAGAGAGAGAGAGAGAGAGAGAGAGAGAGAGAGAGAGAGAGAGAGAGAGAGAGAGAGAGAGAGAGAGAGAGAGAGAGAGAGAGAGAGAGAGAGAGAGAGAGAGAGTCCCTATAAAAAAAAAAATTATTATAGTTCTCTACATCACATTCGAAATTGAGTAAAAAAGAAGAAAAAAAATGAAATCATCGTGAGTTTGACGAATCATAAAAAAAATTCTTGCTGATTAAAAGTAGTCTCGGATACTTTTTAAAAACGTTAAGTCTAATAATAATAATAGTTTCTCTAATTGGGTGCTAATATAAAAAAAAGAACTAGCGGATTTTTTTTTTTAATTAAGGGAAATATTAATCTCTCTCTGTGTGTGTGAAAAATAAATGAGGATAATAATAATAAGCTTGGATATTAAAAAAAAGGTAAAGGCTAATGATTTACCTGCTTAAAGAAAATAAATCGATGAATAAATATAAATAAAGAGAGAAAGAAAGAAAGAAAGAGAGAGATAAAAGGAAAATAGTTGGAGAAAATGAATAAAGAGAAATAACGAAAGAAAGAAAGAAAGAAAGAAAGAAAGAAAGAAAGAAAGAAAAAAAGAAAGAGAAAGAGAAAAGGAAACTAGTTGGAGAAAATGAATGAACAGAAAGAAAGAGAGAGAGAGAGAAAGAAAGAAAGAAAGAAAGAAAGAGAGAAAGAAAGAAAGAAAAAAGAATGAATTTATGGAAGAACGAAAGAAAGACATAATGAAAGAAAGAAAAAGAGTTAGAAAGAAAGAAAAAAAAAAGAAAAAAGAAAGAAAGGAAGAAAGAAAGAGAGTGAGTAAGAAAGAAAGAAAAAGAAAGAAAAAAAGAGAAAATGAATTAATAACAAATACTTATCCCTCAACCTAAAAAAAAACCGACAAAAAACTATTCGAAGCCATAAAAAAACACACATCAAGAAAGCCAGGAGTACATTTAGTTCAGATAATAATGGCTTTTTCTAATCAGGCCGCAAATCCATTGAAGCGCTGATGAAAAAAACCTTCCTTCCGTCCTTCCTTCCGCCGCACTTGATGAGCCTCGTTCCAGGTAAG
>NC_066536.1:17809854-17844854 GCF_024679095.1 Eriocheir sinensis
AAAGGTTGTTTTCCTCCAGGTGACATCTGAGTCGTAAGTTGATTATTCTTTCGAAGATGTTTCCAGGGACTTCTAGGAGTGAGATTGGTCTGTAGTTCTTGGGATCCGTGGATGGTTTGCCTGGTTTAGGTATCATGGTGAGAGTGGCGACTTTGAATCGTTGAGGGAAGTAACCTGTTGTTAACATCGCATTATATATGGTGAGTAGGTACGCCAGCCCCCGGGGGGGTAACATGCTGATTTGTTGTTTATCTATTTTGCTCTCTCCGGGCGACGTGTTTTTCGTTTTGTTTATAGCTGACCGGAGCTCGGCTGTGCCTATTTCCATAGTCAACAGATGGGCCTGTGTTAGGCGTTGCAGATCAATCGTATGGTGTGGCCTGGTTCTTGTTGGGTCCTGTTGGAGCCATGCCTTTACTTCCCGTTCATTGTCTTGGTCATAATGAGCGTTGTCTTCAGGTCTTATTGTGAACACTGACTTCCAGGTTTCACTGAACTCTTGGGCAATACCCTCGTCATCCTGTATTTTGACTCCTCCCTTTTCTAGGTGTATGGGGCGGTGGTGTGTGTTGCCCTGCAGGCGTTTTATTCCCTGCCAGAATCTCTCTCTCTCTCTCTCTCTCTCTCTCTCTCTCTCTCGTTTTATTACTTTCGTTTATTTATTATTTTATTTATTGTGTCAAGAGAGAGACTATCAGCTGACCAAATCAAGACATAAGACCACGTGATCAACCCTTGGCCCGTTTTCACAGACCCTTCCGCCTCTCACAAACACTACTTTCAAAGGCCAAAAAAGAGACCAAACAAGTTCTAATGAGTGTTTTTTAACTTTCACGGTACAGAAGAAGGGTCAAACTACCACCAGGGTCATTAAACTACTCCAGGAAATGCTTAAGACTCCTTCGAAAGCGTTGTCAAAATATGTGAGCTTGGGCGTCGAAATGTTGAAGATATGGACCTCTGGCTTGCGCGACTGTGGTTTCCCTTCCTGCACCAGCCAGTCCAGCGGAGGTGAACTAAGAGAGGAGCTGGATAACTTCGGGGGCCACCTGCCGATTTTGTCTTGTTTACGGCGGGAATCGGAAGCTTTTATTGAGAAGGAAGAGGAAAGGAGGAGGACGAGGAGGAGGAGGAGGAGGAGTAACAGGAAGAAGACTAGAGTTGCGTTAGCTGGAGAAAAGATAAAAAAGCGATAAAAATAATGATAAAATGAGGAGAAGGATGAGGAAGAAGAAGGAGAAGAAGTACCAGGAAGAAAAATAGACTTGCTTAGTGTGATAAAAAGAAATATAAATAATAACAAAGAGGAGGAAAGGAAATAAGGAATAAAGAATGTGCCCAACGTAAATCATAAATACCCCTCGTTCCCTCCTCCTCCTGCCCTCCTTCCCTCTCTCTCCCTCTCTCTACCTGTGCCAATCTCCACCTGAGCAGTTTCCCGCGCCACATAATTACGAGGGGGCCACTTTCGAGCGACCAGCTGCAGGGGGAAGGAGGGAGGGTGAGGTGCTTTAAAATTTTCCGTGTCAAGGACTGCGGAGGAGGAAACGAAACTTAACCCAAAACTGCCGTAACGAGGTGGGGAGGGAGATTAGGTTCTGTAAAGCTGCCCCAATAACAAGATTTTTTTTTTCCCGCGGTCAATGTGGCTTAGTAAGGAGTTTAATGAGAGGGAGGGCGCGAGTGTTTATCTGTTTCCCGGAGAGGCCTCATTTGCGGTAACTTAACATCAGTGTCGGGACAGAGAGAGGAAGGAGCGAATTCACTTCCTTTAACCGAAGTAACCTAAGTGTGACTCCCCTACCCTCCTCTTAAAGAAAAAATATGAAGGTTTAACTTAACTTCAGTGTCGGGACAGAGGAAGGAAGGAGCGAATTCACATCTTTTAACCGAAGTAACCTGTGTGTGACTCCGCTTCCCTCCTCTTAAAGAAAAATTGTGAAGGCTTTACGAATGCGAAGTAACTTAAGTGTGACTCCCCTTCCCTCCTCTAATAGAAAAATTGTGAAGGCCTTACGAATGCGAAGTAACTTAAGTGTGACTCCCCTACCCTACTCTTAAAGAAAAATTGTGAAGGCTTTACGAATGCGAAGTAACTTAAGTGTGACTCCCCTTCCCTCCTCTAAAAGAAAAATTGTGAAGGCTTAACTTAACTTCAGTGTCGGGACAAAGGAAGGAAGGAGCGAATTCACATCCTTTAAGCTAAATAACCTGTGTGTGACTCCCCTTCCCTCCTCTAAAAGAAAAATTGTGAAGGCTTAACGAATGCGAAGTAACGTAAGTGTGACAAAAAGGTAAATGAGGAAAAGTTAGTTGCCGAAAAATGATATACGAGAAATTTATAGATACCAGAAATAAAGAAAATAAGTACCGTGGGAAAAATACTTACCAGGAAAAATATACGAGAAAAATATAGATACCAGAAGGGAAGAAAAGGGTAAATGAGGAAAAGTAAGTTACAGAAAAATGATATACGAGAAATTTATAGATACCAGAAATAAAGAAAATTAGTACCGTGGAAAAATACTTACTAGGAAAATATACGAGAAAACATAGATACCAGAAGGGAAGAAAAAGGTAAATGAGGAAAAGTTAGTTACCGAAAAATGATATACGAGAAATTTATAGATACCAGAAATAAAGAAAATAAGTACCGTGGGAAAAATACTTACTGGCAAAAAAAAATATATATATATATATAGATACCAGGAATAAAAAAAAAATAAATGCAGAAAACTATAGACGCTAGAAGGAGAAGAACAAGAGTAAGCACAAGAGAGAGGTAAAAAAAAAAAAAAATAAAGAGAATAACCGTAAAAAAAATAAAAGTCGGAGGGAAGAAAAAAAGCAAAAAAAAAAAAAGAGAATAACCGTAAAAAAATAAAAGTCGGAGGGAAGAAAAAAAGCAAAAAAAAAAAAAAAAAAGACAATAACCGTAAAAAAATCAAAGTCGGAGGGAAGAAAAAAAGCAAAAAAAAAAAAAAAAAAAGAATAGCAGAAAAAATATCTCATTATCGAAAATTATCACGAAATATAAAAAAAGTTAGTTAGTTCGTTAGTTTGTTAGTGTGTGTGTGTGTGTGTGTGTGTGTGTGTGTGTGCCATAGACTCCCAAAGGACGAGGACGAGGCGCCGGGGAGCCGTTGCCATGGTTACCTCTGGGCACACGTCGCCGTTGCCATGGTGATGCTGCCGCCGATTGCGTACCTGTGCCGAGGAATGGGATCTCTCTCTCTTTTCGCTGTTTTTCTTTATTTTTTCTATCTATTTCATTCTTTTTCACTCTCATTCTCTCTCTCTCTCTCTCTCTCTCTCTCTCGTTTTCTTTATTTTTCTATCTATTTCATTCTTTCTCTCTCTCTCTCTCTCTCTCTCTCTCTCTCACACGCCAAGTCAAACGGTTTACTCGCAACGTTACTTTTTCTCGCTTAGTTTGAATGGGGAACTCAAGGCTAAAGAGAGAACGGCCGATTGACTGAATAGGAAAGGGATCTTGAAACGCTCCGACTTGAAAGCCTCCCAAAAAAATAAATCCAGGCGTTTTCATGAAGTCTCTAAGGTCGGCATTCTAAGACGCTGCTTCCACCTTTCACGTCAACTATATTCAAAGGCCCCAAATGAGATCAGTCGGGTTTTAGTGACTGGTATTCTAGGCTCATGATACAAAAGAAGGGTCAAACTACCACCTGGGTCATGAAACTGCCTCTTGAAATGCCCGGAACTCCTACGAAAGCCTTGTCAGTATGTGTGCTTCAGTGCGGAAATGTTGTAATGAGTGCAGGTATTTTAGGCTCATGATACAAAAGAAGGGTCAGACTTCCACCTGGGTCATAAAACTGCCTCTAGAAATGCCCAGAACTCCTATGAAAGCCCTGTCAGTATGTGTGCAGGTATTTTAGGCTCATGATACAAAAGAAGGGTCAGACTTCCACCTGGGTCATAAAACTGCCTCTAGAAATGCCCAGAACTCCTATGAAAGCCCTGTCAGTATGTGTGTTTGGGTGCCGGAAAAGTTTAAGAATATAACCTTCTGTCTCGCGTCTCGGGGGCACGCACCAACGCCCTACTGTAATGCGTAATAGACCATGTAGAGAGCAGTCGGGTTGTTGTGGGTGGTATTTTAGGGTCATGATACAAAAGAAGGGTCAAACTACCACCTGGGTCATGAAACTGCCTCTAGAAATGCCCATAACTCCTATGAAAGCCTTGTCAGTAAGTGCGTTTGGGTGCAGAAATGTTTAAGAATATGACCCAGAGAGGTCGGTATTATAAGACTTTCGCTTCTCACATCTGCTATTTCTAAAGGTCAAAGAGAGGGTTAGTCGGGTTCTCATAGTGTTTCTTCAGGTTCATGGTACAGAAGAAGGGTCAAACTACCACCAGGGTCATCAAACTACTCCTGGAAATGCCCACAACTCCTACGAAAGCCTTGTCAAATATGTGTACTTGGGCGACGAAATATCTTATAATACAACCAATCTGTCTGGTGTCTCGGGGGCACGCACTAACGCTCTTCTGTAAAACGTAATAGACCTTGCATGGAGTTTTCTTGTTGGCAGTATCTTGTCTGTCGCCTCGTGTTAAAAGTCGCAGCCTGTCACCTCTCCTTCCCCTCCCCCGTGTCCCGCCCCCAGGGGCACTAGACATACTTGGGGTGCTTCAGTGGGGCTTCAGGGGACGTCAACAAGATGGCCACCACTCCCCGGCGCCCCAGAAGTTAATGACGGATCGCCCAACTTGTGGTGCCGTTTTTCCACCTCCCAGGACAGCGGTTCGCCTCGCCTCCCCGCCGTGGCAGCTGCGGTGGTGCATCACGGTCACTCCCAGTAAATCATTTCCCTCTGAAGAATGCTCGCCGACACGGAAAGTTAAATTAAAGTAATCAGTCTAACTCGTCTCAAAAAAAACTTCAAAACAGATGTGTCAAGTTCCGGCGGGGAAGGCGAGAAAAATCCCCGACATGTGGATCAAGGTGACGAGGATAGACGTTCCCTGGGTTGGTATTCCCTGACGCTTCTGCCTCCCGCGTAAACTATTCCCAAAGGCCGGAAAGGAGATCAGTCGGGTTCTCATGAGTGTTTCCTAAGGTTCAAAGTACAGGACAAGGGGCAGTCTACCACCAGGGTCATAAAACTACCCCAGGAAATGCCCAGTACTCCTATGAAAGCCTTGTCAAATACGAAAGTTTGGGAGTATGGGCCAAACTGTTTTTATTTATCTTATTTTTTTACAGCAAGGGAGGCAGCTCAAGGGAAATAAGCAAAAACAGCAACGATCAAAGCCAGCCCGGGATGTTTTGGTAAATGACGAACAGACGGACACACCGACAACGACGTATAATCATGATCGCCCTTCTCGGAGGCGGGCGGTAATCATAATCAAGCTGTTAAGTGCGTGGCGCGCCTCGGCTCGCGGGGCTCACGGGCAATCAGACGTCGACGCAAAACTGCCGCGGCACATGATGGGCCGCTCGCCGCCTCCTCAAGGGTGCCGGCGAGGCGGCTTAGTGCGAAAGTTTAATTGATTCCACGCCGTGAATCACGCCGCGCCTCCATCCACTACGCAGAGCAACTTTAATTCATTTCAATAATGTAGACTCAGCTGCGTCTTCTCCTTCCAAACAATTTTATTTGTGGGGGAGAATTTGAGAGGAGAATTGGGCGCCGTCACACCCAACCAACGTTCGGTCTTTGTGGCATATTTTAAAACGTACCAGGCTCCAATTATGTCTATTTTCCAAGGCCACAGAGATGACTATAACAAGGTTTTCATTGGTGTTTTTTCCTTTCATGGTGCAGAAATCAAGTCAGACTATCACTAGGGTCACAAAGCAGGCAATGAAAACCACAGCAACTTCTACGAGAGGCTTTGCAACCTGGCGAACTGAGGCGACGAGACGCTTAAGAATACAGACTTTTTCCGTCAATCTTTCTCTCTCTCTGGGGCGTAAAGTTTTGAAGCGACGGAGACAAATTATGGTAATCTACCGCCGCAACTTTCACCCATTCCAATAACGCCGCTGTCAAGATATTCACACCTATAAAATGGAGCTAACTATTTTTTTGTCTCCTTTCTTCAATATTTCTTATGTAAGGACGCACAAGAAGGGGACAAACACACACACACACACACACACACATACACACACACAGACACACGATGCTTCTCTGTCTATCTGTCTATATACCTGCCTATCTATGTATCTATATCTATTTATTTATGTATCTATTTGTCTCTTTATCTATCTATCACAAAACACACATACAACAGCCCTGAACCCAAATTACACACACACACACACACACACACACACACACACACACACACAAACACCGCTTCCGGGACCATCCGCGGGTGTTTGTTCCTTGCACATCGCCGCCGCGGGAGCTGTTTGGAGAATGAGTCATTTCAAGTTCGCGGAGAGTTACATTGCGCCGCGCGAGCCGTCCTTTCACAAACTTAAATGAGCCTCCAAGGAACGGGCTTCGGCTCACCCACGATCGGTCACAACAGACACTTTCATAAATAACATACCCCGCGTACTACCCCGCCGCTGCCTGCCCGCCTGTCTTCTGGGGGCATATATTCTCAAGCATACATATTTAACAAGGTTTTCGTAGGAGTTTTAGGCACTTCCAGGGGTAGTTTAATGTCCCTGGTGGTAGTTTGACTCTTCCTCTGTACCATGAACCTAAAAAAACACCCATGAGGACCCAGTTAGTCTCCTTTTTTGGGTCTTTTTTGGAAACAGTTGATGTGAGAGGCGGATTTTTTTTAGAATGCCGACCCAACTGGACTCTGAAGAACCTGTCGCAAGTGGAGTGTCGCGAGAGTGGAGTTGAGTGGAGTGGCGTGGTGTGATGTGGTTTGTGATGGAGTAACTTGTGGTGGTGTGGAGTGATGTGGAGTGGTTGTGGAGCAGTAAGTGGGTGTGGTCGAAGTTTTTGCGACCATGCTTGTTTTTATCGTTGTTTTATCAGCAGTGTGACTCTCTCTCTCTCTCTCTCTCTCTCTCTCTCTCTCTCTCTCTCTCTCTCTCTCATTCAAGCCTCGTAGTGACTGAATAAACATGACCAACTAACCCTCATTTGACCCTGCGATATCAGTTTGCCGATACCATAATGTGTAGTCAACTGCGTGTGTGCGTGTGTGTGTGTGTGTGTGTGTGAGGTCCATATTATCAAGCATATCTCCACACACCAACACAAACACCAATATTTGATCAGGCTTTCGTAGAGGTGGTTGAGAATTAGTAGTATTTCCATGGGTATAGGATTTGTGAGGCTAGTGCGAGTCTGACGTTGTTATATGTTAGTAGTATTTTCATGGGTATAGGATTTATGAACCTATATATAGTAATATTTAACAAGACTTCTACATCATAAACATACAAAAACACTCATTAGAACCTTTGGAAATACATATGAAAGCCGAAACACAAGCCTGAAAGTGTTTTACAGATTCAAATTTCACATTTACGCAAAAACTCGATAATCTTCAAGCAAAACAGGATAGGGCAGACGGTGGTGGTGGTGATGGATGGGAAGGGATGAGAGTGTTGAGGGTGGTGATGGTGTTGGTGGTGAGCGAGGGAGGGAGAGGTGTGTGTGTGGTGTAGATAGGAGTGGTGAAGGGTTTGGAGGTGACGGAGGCGGTGAAGGAGAGGGATTACATGCTGAAGGGGAGGGAGGCGGGAAAGGGGACGAGATCTGGCCGTCACAAGCACCCGGACCGTCTCGTAGGACTTTAGAAAGACTTGTAGAGATAGATAAATAGATAGATAGATAGATAGATAGATAGATAGATAGATAGATAGAGATAAATAAACAGCTAGAAGGTTTGATTCCGTAGGACTATAGAAAGACTTGTACACATTTCTAACACTCTAGTCTAGGACGAGATAGACATACGAGATAGATAGATAGATAGATAGATAGATAGAGATAAATTTAGATAGATAAATAAGCAACTAGAAGGTTTGATTTCGTAGGACTATAGAAAGACTTGTACGCATTTCTAACACTCAAGTCTTCGACGAGATAGACATACGAGATAGATAGATATATGGATGGATAGCCAGAGATAAGATTGGATATATTTAATTATGCATATAGATGGTTAGCTAGACATATAGACGGCTAGAGATATTCAAACCCTTGACGATGTTGTTAATTTCAATGGTAGATGAAGCCAGGCCCTAAAACCTGTATGTAGCACCTCTATAATATACCTCTATGTCCAACACGATCATAAACAAACAAATCAAAATCTCTACCCTTTCAGCAAGTACATCTAATTTAAATGCTCTTTGATAGTGGAATACCGAAATAATTATCGCCTAAGTTACTAAAGAGGAAGAATCTATATAGTAAAATACTCTCTATAAGTCATGAGATCTCCATTGCGGGGTCTCGTATATACATAAACACAAGGGATAGTGATGATTTGGGTGTATACATATTTTTTAGGATAGGTATTACAAAATATGAGTGTATTGTTGAGGTGTAGGAGGAGGGTCTTTTAATGGGGGGGCGGATGTCTGGCTTGAATGGCGGCGGCGTGAGTGGAGCTTATAATGCCATATCTCCTTCTTGGTGGGAAATATATTATGCTATGAGAGAATGGTTCTTTTAGAAAATCATTCATTAAGGTATTAAAAACAGTTAATTAATGATATCAGCTTTTTGTATACAGTAGGAAGCGCGTAAAATAGGTGACAAATGGCGTTGTGATTGAATGACTTGGCAACACCGCCGCCATCAGATGCCAGGGACAGTAATATCGTACCACTTTGGGCTGAATTGTCGTATTTTGGTTGTAATGAATTATAAAACTAGTATTTGCGACACGAACATGTCACTATAGTTCATACATGGCCATTTCCACACTTTTGTAATCTCTACACTCTTTTCTACATTGTTTGAGAGGTTGGAAGGTTAGTATAAGACATATTTGACAACACGGGTGTAGTTCGTAAGGGAGACAGCTAGGAGATATAGGCGCGGCGTTAATATAACCATTCTTAACTGTAAATTACTTATTTTAATGCTATCATTAAATTATGACTATCGTATGGACGCTATTGTTGATTATACCAGGCACTCTGTTATCGTATGCGCCTAGTAATTATCGTATAGATGGCATCACCGCGAAGGCTCGTGGGCTACGGTGTCATGGTGGGCGCGGGAGTTTGAACCCCTCAAGATGCCTCACAATAACCCAGGTCAGTCCCTCCCCCGGGGCCCCCGTGGCACTGGGCACCACCCGGGCCGGACACGCGAACCTTGGCTCACAGGGAGGCGGCCTCCAGCACCCCGCGCACGCCTGGAGGGGGCCGCGGGAGCCTCACATTGCCACCGCCGCCATGGGACCTCTCGCCAAAATAGTGATAATCAATGACAACACACGGGATTACAGGGCTGCCCGGCCCCCGCGGCCCGCAGCCCCGTGGCTCACGTGATGGGGCAGGCTGGCGGTGTGGTGGGCATGGTGGCGGGGCCGGGGGGCGGCCGTGGGCGGCGAGTGACCAGCGGGAGGGCGTGATGGCCCGCCCTGCTGCCTGGCCGGGCGCGGCGTCCGAGTGCCGTGGTGTGCTGCCCCGGGCCAGGGCCTGCTGCCCAAGGCAAGGGTCAGGCCTGCTGCCCAAGGCAAGGGTCAGGCCTGCTGGCCAGGGCCTGCTGCCTCCCACTACAGGGGGCGGCAGGCCCCTGCGTCATGGTCAGGCTGGGGCCTTGGCTGCTGTCAACCCACAAAAAAAAAAAGAAAAAAAAAAAACTTCCATTGCTGCTTCCCTTTGGTGTTTGTGTTCTTCCCTCTGATAGTTTTTAGTTGATATGAGTGTTCTGCTGCCTCACTTAGTCTGTAAACGAGTATATATTAAATACAAGATGCCCAGTGCCCAAGGTGGTGGTATAATGAGGGTTGAGGGGGCAAGGCCCCCACACTTAGATTTCTTACATAAATGCACCTGTCTGCTAGTGACCCCAAGGAGGGCCAGGGGTGTGTAGCCCCCTGTTAGTTAGAGTGGAACACTGCTGTTGTATTTTAGCCGCGGTGGGCTGTGGGTTGTGGCTGCCTCGGGACACCATACGGTAGGCTGCTGCTGAACAGTAACTTGTAGTCTTCTGTAAATGTGTCATAATGTCTGTCATCTCCCCAAGCAGTGTTGCAGTGGCTGCTGGTCCTGTATCTCACCCCCTCCTCTTAGTCCTGTGTATATGTGTATCAGTGTTGTTCTTCCCCTAGACAAGGATGGCAGCGAGGGCAGCAACACGGTCTTCATTGACACCTCGGCCCTCGGGGAGTTGTCGAGCCAGCTGACACCACAGGATCTTGAGAGTCTGGTGGGCTTCAACATCCACCAGTCAGACCTCGAGGCCCTGCAGGATGCCGCCGAGGCTCATGTAAGGACCACTCTTGGGGGTTCCTATAAGCTGTAAATGCAGGAAGTTTGTTTATCGTTAGTGTTTTGTATTTTACTTTGAGCTTCTAAAGTTTGCACAGTTAGGATATGTTGGTGAAATTAAGTGAGCAGTGTGTCACGTATGTTGTGTGTGTGTGTGTATGGGTGTATGGGTTTTGTATATTGGAATTTCACTTACCAAAACTTACCTTGCTTATGTAGAAGCTTAGAAGTCTTCCTATCCTGAATTATTTTTGTTCGTCTTACTAATGTTTATTTCACTGCAGAATTAAAATTGCTAGGGTCTATAGGTAAATCCCACTATTATTCTTATTTATTTACCTATTTATTTATTTTTTGTAGGTGGTGGACACGTCGGGGGTGCTCATATCGGATGGGGTGGCGGTGGGCAACATAGTGGAGGTGGATGGGGGTGAGGGCGGTGTGCTGGAGGAGACGCAGCAGCTGGACACCCACGGCCACCACCAGCCCATGGAGGTGGACTCGCTCACCGACCATGACCAGGTCATCGGTGAGTCCTGGGCAGTGTTGAGTGACCTCGAGAATTCAGGTCACACTAAATACATATCCTCTTCTTCTTTTTCTTCACTTTCTTGATCATTTTCTTTTTTCTTAGAACTTTTACCTCTTCTGTTTTCTTCTTTATCTGTTACAAGAATTTGGTAGACTCAAAATTCCATCCCTTCATTACTACTCTTTCATAACCTACAATTGCCACTGTTCACACACCCGCCCTCGACTCCTCCCATGCAGGCGATATGGACATGCTGCAGGGGAGCGGTGAGCTGATGAGCATGGCCGGGGAGGAGCTGGCATCCGGGGGGGAGGGCACCACCACCTCGGCCCTGTTGGCGGCTGTGTCCTCTGGTGACTCCTCCTCCTCCTCCTCCTCACAGATAGTCTTGGAGGCGCCCCAGCTGATCAAGAGCCAGGGCCAGTTTGTTGTCCTGCAGCAGAACCAGGTGAATACTTGTGGCTTCAATATAAGGAATGAGTTGGCACAAAAGACAAAAATAACTCACTCTTCCCGGCGGTGATAATTTGCTACCAGTCAATAATGTATTCAGCAAAAGCAAAACAAAAACTAGTTAGCAGGCATGTCATTGTTTTTCACCAGAGTATTAATTAAGATGTTCCCTTTAATGTTCCCAGCAAAACAACATCTCGCTGGGCTCGATGACCAACCGCATCATCACGTCGGGCGGCCAGGTGGTGAGCACGGTGTCGGGCCTGAGCAGCAGCAACAACAGCAAGCCGGTGGTGGTGAACACGTCTCAGCTCAGCGGGGGCGTGCGCCAGCAGATGGTGGTCACCTCCCAGGCCCACCCGGTGCGCACATTGCAGTTCAAACAGTCCTCGCAGGCACAAACACACAGCAGCAGTGGGGTGAGTGGAGGGCTGTGAGCCTGGTGGTTATGGCCTCTTTTTGGCAGGAATTTGGACCACGCATGGGTTTCATCTTGATCCAAAGTAATGTTTTCATGAATTTGACAGGACTTTGTATTCCCATCCATATAAATTTTAGCCGAATTTTTCTTGTTTGTTGGAACCTGTTGTGAGGCCAAGCCTTGAGAAACCGACTCTTGGTTAACCCGGTAGCTGCGGGGATCGTGTTTCTAAAAGGCCTCTAAGCAAAAAAAATGAGAAAAATGCATCACTCACGCAAACCATTTCATAATATATATCAGTGCACTTGTGATCAGTTTATGCATCATCTATTTTTGGGGTTTATATCATGGCAAAAATTTGGCCCATTGCTTGTACACGATAAAGCCACAATTTTGGCCCGTCGCTTCTACCGGATTAAAAGAAAGTGAAAATGGAGCACACAACAAATGCACAAGTACTGTTTCCTGACCCTGAATTTAAGTCCCATCATAACAAAACAAGATATGATGATGAAAACCTAATGGTGTTTCTGCCTCTCCCTCTCCAGACGGTGACCAAGGTGATCATCAGCAGCCAGGCCGGCGGCGGCATCAGCAGCATGGGCGGCCAGCAGGTGCGCCTCATCACCAGCCAGAGTAGCAGTTCGGGCTCTTCCACCACGGCCTCGCCCGCCAAGCTAACGCTGCAGCAGGCACAGCATGTTGGCTTCATGCCCCCCACCAAGCCTCTCTCTCAGTCCCCGAACAAGGTGAGGGATGGCCAGTAACCTTGACTCAGGCCAGGAACTGATATTATCTTTCTTCAGTCACTCCTCTTAACTCTTTTGCTGGAACAGAGAGTAACGGGCTTTTTTTTTTTCATTGTTTCCTTTTTTTTTTTTTTCCCTTGAGCTGTTCCTTTGCTGTAAAAAAAAAAATGCTCCCACTTGCTCAAGCCACCAAATTAGATTGTATTTATCTATATATTTTATTTATCCTGTCTATTTTAGCTATTGTGGAAGTAGTGGAATGGCAGACTAAGCTAGATCATTTTATACCTATTTTATTTATCCTGTCTATTTTAGCTATTGTGGAAGTAGTTGAATGGTAAACTAAGCTAGATCATTTTATATCTATTGTGAAAGTACCATAGTTGATTTGTTCACTATGACAAGAATGAAGTGTAAAAGTACAGGTCATCGGAATAGAAAGCAGTCAGTTAATTCTTCTGTGTAGTGCACCAAGCCATTGCTTTCTACACCAGTGACCTAATGTTTCTGAGATGCCAGTGATGGTCTGAAAAATCATTAAGATACTGCAAAAATGGAACAAGAAGGAACATCATGCAGTGACAGGCCAAAGCATCTCGCTGCCCAGACCTAGAGGCAGGCTCACAATGCTAACCGTGTGCAATGTTACCAGATTATCGTACGCATAACATTGTGTTTTCTGGTTTCTGGCCCATAAATATTGCAAAAAAGAGCATCAGTAATTACCGATTTTAACAATAATTATAAATGCATATCGTTATCTTTGTGGGTGCGATAGTTTTTGGTCAGAAATCGGCAAAAACAATACGGCAAGTATGACAATCTGGTAACGTTGACCGTGTGTCCGTCTGTCAGATTGTAGTGCAGCGGGTGAGCATGGGTGGCATGTCCCCCGTCAAGAGTCCCAGCAAGTTGGTCCCTGTCTCTCTGGCCTCCAAGTCACCCACCAAGATTGCGCCGGCCCCGCCCTCGTCACAGGTGGGTGTGCATTGGGGCTGTGGCTGCTCCTTTGGCTTCTCGTCCTCAATAAGTCCATAGCCTGTATTGTTAACCCGTCCGCTGCGATTGGAACGAATTTGGCTTTCACTGGTAGCCTAATAACATATACTCTCAGGTCTTTCTCTGGCTCTGTGGTGGATAGTGGAGTGTTTTCCATGTGGTATTGGTATGCCGGATAGCCCCTCCCAAGGTGCAGGACTTTACATTTTTCTTCATTGAATTGTAGCAGCCACTTTTTGATCCATTTCTGTTGCTTGGTGATGTCTTCTTGTAGGAAATCCACAGTCAACGGGTTAAATGTATCGATGCCTCATTTCACCTGCTTGAAACGCCTCTTGTACGTAGAAGTTGCTGGGGTTTTCATGGACTGTTTTGTGATTCTGGAGATCGTTTTATCTGACTCCTGCATCTTGAACGGGAAAATCACCCAAGAAAACCCTCTTAATCCTCTCTGTGGCCTTGGAAATTAGTCGTAATGGGAGCCTGATACATTCAATAATATGAACTTAGGGGTTGTGGCTTCTTGTGGTTGTTGTTATCTTTAGAAGCTGTGAACTTGCCTCCTTTAGATCCTCAACAGGTTCAGGCAAACCTCTAACCCTATTGTTACTCTATTATACTCATTTTCTTATATGCTGTTATTCACATACTTACTGTTTGTCCTTCTTATATGTAGGCTTTAGCTCATGCATATCATTCCCTTTCTAACATGGCTCATCCTGGTGCATCAAGACACCTCTCCACTCGATATTGACCTCTCTTTACTTTTGTCTGTTGTGGGAGCGGTGAGTAGCAAGCTTTTTTTTTTCAGCTGTCTCCTTTGTTGTAAAAAAACAAATAAATAAATAACAGTACTGACCGAGTGTTTTCATTCCAGACGCTGACGCACCAGGTGAGCAGCAGTGGGGCCGTCAGGAACATTCTCTCAAGTCCGCAGAAAATTGTCATCAAAAGCAGTGTTCCTCAGCCTGGGCAGGTGAGCATTGTCAGGGAGGTGCACTTGTAAATGAGAGCTGCCTGAAGTCATGTGTATGGATGTGGTTAAGTCCATGGCCTGAGGCGTCTAGAGCAGGGGTTCCCAACTGGGGGGTCTTGAAGCCTTGATAGAAACAGACAGCTTGGGAGAATGATTTTTATAGCTTATCATTTTGAGTGTTTTCTGTTGTTTTATTCTACTGGTGCTATGTGCTCAGAGGTCTAGAGTGCAGGCAGTGGAAATGAGTTATTTGAGGAGTTCATGTGGTATGAGTAGAATGGATGGAATGAGTAATGGAAGGGTGTATGAGCATTTTGGAATTGAAGGGAAGAAGTGCGGAGTGGTAGAAGAAGTGAAGCGACTGACTTTAAAGTGGTTTGGTCATATGGAGTGAATGGAGGAGAGTAAGATTGTTAGCAGTTTTTAGGTGGTTATTTAGGTGATACGTGTTAAGTTTGTTGTTGATATTCAGGCTTACGGTTACTTCACTGTCCGGGCCGGAGTCACCGTTGCCTGCTTCACCAGTTGATTGAAATTAGTGAGATAACAAAAGGCCTTTCCATAAGTCGTGAATATGAGTGATATAAATATGGCTGAGCGGATTGCCTTAATTCACTTCTGAGTTTTTGTTTCTTTTCTCTCTCACTGGTACACAAAACTTGTGTGGTTGTTTTGTATCAACTTGTATTTACAGTCTTAAAGTAAATTACAGTATGTGAGCAGTCTTAAAGTAAATTACAGTATGTGAGCGGTCGCACTAAGTAAAGGGAGCCACACCTGAAGCGGCGCACACGTCTTTGTCGTCTGCTTCCTCCCCGCTTTCTCTCCTGCTCCTGGTGCTGCCCGCTGCTTTTATCTGCATCGTTTGCTCGCCGGAAGTATGAACCTTCCGGTGTCAACGATGCAGATTCGCCAGAACTTTCCATCTTCCGGTGACTACGGTGCAGACTCTAGTGTCAGCAACACTCTCTCACTCAAGGTATAAACAGTTACGTGTCCAATAACATCCTGTGGCATGAGCCTGAGCTGGTGTCTCGACACATACATTCATACATTCACATGTACATGATATTACATATATACATTAGTGCCTTACAAGATGACCAGGAGGGTGTGTGTGAGTGAGATAGAGGGAGGGAATGTTAGAGGACGACCTCCAGTGAAATGGAGAGATAGGGTAGAGGAATATGTTAGGGAGAGGGGGGAAAGATCAGTGAGAAACTATGAGCAGGCAAGGAGGGAGTGCCTGAATAGAGAGAGATGGAAACTCTTCTGCCATGGCCATCCCCTGGTGGGAGCTCCTAGGAGCAGGTGTCGATGAGATGATGATGATGATGCTATTTGCTTCTGCTGGTGAGTGTTGAGAGGGAACATCATAGTATCTTTTGGAGGGCATCAGGGCTGGGTAAATATGAGTATTTAAATATTGTGATTAGCAAACTGCTGATGTCAGGGTGTCTTGTGGCTTTCAGGATTTTCAGAAAAGGGTCACAAGTGCAAGAACATCGAGAGCCACCAGATTAGAGGATGTGTTCACCCTGTTTGCCTATACTCTTTACAGGGGACCGTCAGCACCGTCCGCAGTGGCCAGATCGTCACCTCTGGGGGTCAGCAAGTCATCAAGATCCCTGCCAGCCAGGTGCAGCAGCTGACGTCACAGCAGCAGAACGTGCAAGTCCTCTCGAATAAGGTGAGTAGTGATGTGTGATAGGCTTCCCCAGGAGTACAGGAAGGCTTGGGCAAAGAACACAGATGTAGCAAACTTGGTACTAACTCATTCCTCTATTCTCTCTCTCTTCCTTTCCTCATTTCCTACTTCCTAATTTCCTTTCCTCCTTTCTTCATATCTGAATTCAATCCTCCGTTATCCTCTCCCTCCTCCTTTCTCTCCTCCCTTTCTACCTCCCAATTCTCTTCCCTCCCTTCTTCATTTCTGAACTCATTCCTCCTTCATCCTCCTTTCTCTCCCCTCTCTCTCTATCTCCTCCCTTTCTACTTCCCAATTCTCTTCCCTCCATTCTTTGTTCTATACATGACATCAATTTAAAGAAAGGCTCACTTATCATGATCCTCCTTCAGGGGAATGATCATGAGTGATGAAAGTAAGGAAGAGGAGGAGGAGATGAGTACCCTTGCAAAATGTATGGATATAGAGAGAGAAATGGGTGTTATTCCTCATTTTTTCTTCTATTGGAGCAGTATAGTGGACTTTCCTGTTGATGTCATTGTTTAATTGCCCTTGAGGTGCTTCCCTTGCTGTTAAAAAAATATGTGTTAGAAAGGAGGAAGATGTAGATGGCTGTTGAGAGTGGGTGTTATGCCTCTCACACCTGTTTCAGATGAACTACATACGGCTTGTGAGTCCCGGCGTGGGTGGTGGCGGCGGGGGGGGAGGGAGCACCGCCACGTTCATGCGTCCGACTCCGCCCGCCAACAAGCCTATCGCACCTGCCGCCTCTCAGCCCATCAAGATCAAAGCCATGCCCATAGCACCAAACCAGAGCGTAAGTAGTTTCTCTTATTTACTAACCAGAGTGTAAGTTGCTGTTTCCTTTTTTTACTAACCAGGTGTAAGTTGTTTCTCTTATTTAGTAACCAGAGTGTAAGTTGTTGTTTCTCTTTTACTAACCAGAGTGTAAGTTGTTGCTCTTTACTTACTAACCAGAGTGTAAGTTGTTTCTTATAAATATGTAAAGTCAACCACCAAGAAAATGAAAGTTCGTTTATGTCCATTTTATCACCCTCGGCTTCCTCCCCAGGGCACCAAGCAGCGGGTGATCATCCCAGTCTCGGGGTCTGTGACGGGGTCCAACATGTCCGGCAGCGTGCCACAGACCAACCTGACGCTGCCCGCCTCCGCCTTGCCGCCCGGGGTGCTCTCCAACACACAGCCGGGCTCAGTGGTCATGATCCCGGCACACTACATGTCTCAGGTAATAGGAAGGGGAATGTATGGATTACTGTGTGTCTTTGCCTCTCTGTTTCTTGTTTTTTTCTTAATTTTATTTTTATTTTTTTATTTTATTATTTTTTTTTACAGTAAGCAAGGACTGTCACCTGTCATCACCCTCTTTCTTACTTTTTTCTTCTTTTTCTTCTTCCTTGTTTTCCTCTTTGTTCTATTCTTTTTCCTTCATTTTTTTCTTTCTTTTTTCCTGTTTTACATTTGTTTACTATTAGCATGATCGTGTAGCTTCCAGACTTAATAAACTTTCACACCATTGATAGTACGACTCCTTTTTAATGTTTGTTTACCATTGATGTTGGTCGTGTAGCTTTCAGACTTATTAACCCATCCTCTGTGATTGGCACAGATTTCGCCTTCACTGGTAGCCTGGTAACACATACTCCCAGGTCTTTCTCTGCCTATTTGGTGGGTAGTGGAGTGTTTCCCATGTGGTATTGGTGTGCTGGATATCCCCTCCCAAGGTGCAGGACTTTACATTTTTCTTCATTGAATTGTAGCAGCCACTTTTGGTTCCATTCCTGTAGCTTGGTGATCTGCAGTTAAGGGGTTAAAATTTCACACCATGATAACACAAGTCCTCCCTCCATTCACAGCTCCAGTCCAACACGACCAGCAACAGCACAGTCCAGGCGTCCAATCAGCCCACCCCCGGCACTATCATCCCCCACACGCCCAAGCCTCAGCCCTCACGCACAATCATAGATGCTAACGGGATTAGACCAAGAAAACCCTGCAACTGTACAAAAAGCCAGTGTCTTAAGTTGTAAGTATATTTGATGTTCTCCTGCATTCTAAAGGTATTCAAATCTTGGCATGTGTTCAAGAATGGCCATTATGATGAAAATACTTATATTAAACATGCAACTAGCACCTTGACTTAATGTATAATTCTTCAGTGGAGGAATTTACAGTATTTTTTTTTTCCACCACATAATCATTCAGCATATTTAATGACAGAGAATGAACAGGTGAAGACTATTTTTCTCTCATGCTGTTTTTTGTATTTCCTGCCCAGATATTGTGATTGTTTTGCAAATGGAGAGTTTTGTAACAACTGCAACTGTGCCAACTGCTTCAACAATCTAGGCCACGAGGAGGACAGGCAGAAGGCCATCAAGGCGTGTTTGGACAGGAACCCCCAAGCCTTCAGGCCCAAGATTGGCAAGGGTGGAAGCGACAATGAGAGGCGACACAACAAAGGGTGCAACTGCAAGCGCTCAGGCTGCCTCAAGAACTACTGTGAATGCTACGAGGTAACGACTGCACTAGGTTGTGTTTGTGCACGAAGGACAATGATTTCTTTTTAACCCGTCTGCTGCGATTGGCACTATTTGGCTTTCACTGGTAGGCTGGTATCATGTACTCCCAGGTCTTTCTCTGCCTCCGTGGTGGATAGTGGAGTGTTTCCCATGTGGTATTGGTATGCTGGATGTCCCCTCCTGCAGGACTTTACATTTTTCTTTCTTTGGATTGTAGCAGCCAATTTTTGTTCCATTCCTGTAGCTTGGTGATGTCTTCTTGTATGAAATTCACAGTCAAGGGGTTAAGTAATGTCAAGTTTCAGTTTGCAGTGAGCATCATCATGTAATTCAACTTTTGGAACTGAAAAAGGTTTAAATATGTCACCCATTAGTCATAGTATTTTCAAAGTCAGTCAGCTAAATTTTTCCTTCAGACCTACCTCATAGATTCTACCATTTACTTTGATCATTGAGTCCATGTGTGTTGCTTTCAGGCCAAGATCCCGTGCTCCAACATGTGCAAATGTGTTGGCTGCAAGAACGTGGACATGACGCCGGCACCAGAGCGCAAGGGGCTGATGCAGTTGGCGGAGTGTGCCGAGGCGCGCGTCAACCAGCAGAAGGCTGTCAAATCAAAGTTGCCATCCTTCTCACACCACTCTCCAAACAAAATGATTCTTCCCACCATTTCTAAGTAAGTTTTGTTCTGATAATGTATTCCCATGTTCCAAGTTCTCCCTTACTGAGAGATGTATGCAAGAGTTAACCAGCATCTTTACTCTTTCATCCCTCACGCTGGTAAACTCTGGGACAATCTTCATTCATCTGTATTTCCTCTTGCCTGCGACTTGAACTCTTTCAAGAGGAGAGTATCAGGACACCTCTCTTCCCAAAATTGACCTCTCTTTTGGCCACTCCTCTCAACTCTTTATAGGACCAGTGATTTGAGGGACTTTTTTTTCATTATTGTTTTATTTTTCTGCCTCTGAGCTGTTTCCTTTGCTGTAAAATCAAAATAAATAAATAAATAAAATCACCAACTTAAACACCCACAGCAGCTTCAATTGTTTTCCTCTGCCTCGTTTAGAAATTATACCAGTCAAACCGTAACCTTTCTTTCCTTACAGATCCGGGTACTGTCGAATGAACCAGGAGGTGGTGGAGGCGACGTGCCAGTGCTTGTTGGCGCAGGCTGACAAGGCTGAGAAGACCAAGGTGTCGGCGGCCCAGTTGGAGCAGACCGTCATCTCGGAGTTCTCTCGATGCCTCATGCAGATCATCGGCAGCTACACCTCACGATCCAGAGGTGAGTGAGGATTTTGTATCGCGCTGTTAGAACATTTCCTTGCACTGTATAATTAGTAAGCCCACTCTTTGCTGTAATTCTTAGTCTGTTTTCATAAGATTTTGTAGCTTTCAACCAAAATGTATATACTATTTGCATTTTTTTTCACTCAACACATACATCATTTCACATTTCACTATATCAATAAAGTACACAAATGGATACAGAAAGAAATACTGTGACATAGTTGGTGTGTGTGTGAATAATTATAAGGAAAAACATGGTCTTTTTTTCTTGTCTAATAAATCCCATGTCTTCTTTCAGGCCTGGGGGACACTTAGCAACAGTAGTGGTCCTTCCCTGTACATATATACATTAGAGTTTTATCAAGTCATGTACATAGTATGAAGTGAAATGTATATTTTTTTTCTCGCATTAGTCTGAAAAAAGGAGTGTATTTTTATTTGTATTTATAATTATTTGTCTTTAGTTATTTTTTTAAGCAAGTTCCCAGTGGAATGTAAAGTTTAGTCTCGGCCAGAGTGTTGGTTCCCTTTTTTCTCTCTAACACGGAAGATTTTTTCAGGTTTATGTATAATTTGCGTTCTCTCTCTCCTTTTTGTATAAACTCTTCACAAATTAGATCTACTTTGTAATTTTCCCTTCTCATAGAAATTATCAATAGTTTGTATTCTATATATGTAAATTTGGTTATGAGGAATGTCTGATTTCAAAAACTGTTGTCTTATATTCCTTAATCAACACTGAGGTCGCCTGAATATGTTGACAAGCAGCATCAGTCGCACATCGGAGGTGGACAGAGTGTATGTGCCTTAGGGTGAGCACTTGAAGCTAAAAGGACTGTCTTTTTTCTGGGGTTTACTACATGGTTTTATGGTTTCATCTCCTTTGGTTTTCACAAAGGACGTGGCCACAACAGAAAGTTCTCCAGCTGTGTGCATCTTCCCCTACCCACCCGGTTCTTGCTTTCAGGTATCTTGTATATATTAAGTCAACACTAGACAGTCAGTGGTTATAGTCAAACCATTTCAAATATCCGTTTGGGCATTTGATTCTGCGGGTCCTTTCCTCCCCTCTGCTCCGCCACACAGTCCCAACACTTATTTTCCCCTCATATGTTACCTATGGATAACATATGAGAGGAAGGGATAGGTGTTGGGATTGTGTGGCAGAGCAGAGGGGAGGAAAGGACCCACGGAATCGAACGCCCAAATGGACTTATTTGAAATGTCTTAACTACATATTATTGATGGAAGTGAATGGAAATAAACATCCTGTAAAAATTCAGCACCTTATGGACAGGTTTAGATGGCATTTTTAAGCTCTAGGGAAATAGTAATCCATTGCTTAGCCTGGGATGATGCAAGTTGTCTGGCTGGTTGTCATTCAGTCAGTTATTCCCTCTCCATCTGGTTCTCTGTTGGTCCTTGCTTTAAAAATTTCCTTGGGTGTCCAACTGGGTTTCATAAGCGAATATTCTCAAACATTTTGGGGCTCACACCCACCTACATTTGGTAAGGTTTTATTCCTCCCAACACAAATTAATGGAATATCACTCAGTGGCATAACAGTGAAAAGTTGCTGCATAATTGTTTCAGTAATAAGGTAATTTGTGACCTGAAAGCCTGTGTAAATGAGAAATCTCGATGGTGGTTTGCATCTCAAGCGAGGGAAGACATTTCATCCCTGACCTATTAAAATTAACTTCAGGATGTTTTTAGCCTGTACTAATTTGAACTTCTACAATCAAACTTCAACTATTGAGAGAAGCAGCCACCTAAAAATAAAGCCCAAGACTGTTAAGGCTTGTCTATCTATTTCTTAACTCTTTACTCATAGCTGGGGAAATTCAAGTTAGTCATATATTCCTGTACCCTGATTTGCATATTTTTTCCCTGCCAATCCTGAATCTTTTGATATATTTTACAATTCAATAATGTCATGGGCTATAAATTTGTTGAAGGAGAAGGGAAAGATGATCAACAAGAGATGAGAGGAATAGGCTTGAGTCCGAGTCCCGATCCGTATAACATGGTCAAGGATATGATTTATACCATTCCAATAACAAATGATTCCTTTTTTACATGATTCCTTAGTATACTGAATAGATTGCCTAGCTGTGAAACGAGTGGTCTTTTCGTAACACAGCCCAAGGTGAGGCTCATGCTTCCCTTAATGGAGCTCAAAGTTGTGTTCTTGGAAACTCTTGGGAAAGGAAAGCTGTGGTGCCCTAGGTGCTACAAACAGCTCATACTTAACCCGGTAGCAGTGACGAGCCAGATTTGTGGCTTTGCCGTGTACCAGCGACAGGCCAGATTTTTGCCATGACATAAACCCCTCAAAATAGGTGATGCATAAACTGATCACAAATGCGTTGATATAATGAAATGGTTTGTGTGAGTGATAATTTTTTTCTCATTTTTCTCGCTTAGAGGGGCCCTTAAGAAACATGATCCCCGCAGCTACCGGGTTAACCTTTGTTCCTATGAAGTTCTTATGTCATGGTGTCAGGGTCAGGTCTTTATCTAGCTATATTCCACTGTGCCAATCTCAACTTTTTTTCATTCACTATCTTCATCTTCTGATTGTGCTTTCCATCACTGCAGTATTAAATGTCATCACTGCTCATATGTACTGTATCAATATTATATTCAGGAGGCCCCAGTATTCATAGTTTTATTTTGTTTTACTGTGCATTATAATATTATTTCAATTAATATATACAAATATAACATATTTTACATTAATTGTTAAGTATCAATTTCTTACATTTATTATTTATCTAATTAGATATTCTTCCACAATATAAAAATTCTCTATGCTGAAACATCTAATTTATTACTACTGAAATGTTCTCTTCTTTGCTAATAAATTTTAAGTTTGACAGAACAACACTTTTCACTGACCATGCCCAAAACTTGTGCTGCCTTTGATGTGTGTAAGGAGCCCCAAGTGGTAATGCCTAGGACTTAAGTAAATTATAAACCCTCCATATGCTGTCTGGAGGGTAGGTGAAGTATCTCCATCCCTTCCTTTGCTTCACCCACCCAAAGCTATTGCCACCTTGGTTTGCCTAAGATGTAAGCAGGCAGGGAAACTTAAAGCTCATGGTATAATAAACGTTTGAAGTGAATATATATGTATGCCTGCCTGTCTGTCCGAATGCATCTATGTATGTGTATACAATGCTTAAAACTCCCAGATTGGTCGTGTGTATCCCCCATGTTGAATAACCTGTACAGTGCCAGTTAACTACCACACTTTACTTCTCGTACTGTACATCCTTTTCATGGTATAGAGAATGGATGAGCGAACCACATGAGTAAACCAGGTGAATAAACACAGAAAACAACTTAAATGAGACAATCCAGAGACTTCTTCAGTGTTTTAGAGGGCTGGTTAGGCCATGGGATCACGGAGACGATCATAGGGCGCCGTTGCAAAGGCGAAGTGCGACAAACCGCCAAGCAGCCGCGCCAAGTAAAGCCACAACAACAACAACACCGCGGAGCACGCTTGTGACACTCAGGTAATACTTTGAACAGAGTAATACTGTGCTGATAGGTAATACTTTGACCACGCAAATACTGGCTGGGTAATACTTGGAACAGGGTAATACTGTGCTGATAGGTAATACTTTGACCACGCTAATACTGGCTGGGTAATACTTGGAACAGGGTAATACTGTGCTGATAGGTAATGCTTTGACCAGGGTAATACTGTGCACCCCATATCCCCTGCCGATGACCCGCAGTGACCCCTTCAGTCTCTCTCATGGAAGGTTGAGTCTTGGCCGGGTGGATGAAGCGCCGGGTGTTGCTGAGGGAGGACAAGCACATCACGAAGTGGGACTCGGTGGCCTGTCCGGGGGTTGGGTCAGGGTTGAGGGCAGGGTTATCGTTAGGAACATGGGGGGGGGGACACCAGGCGGGGTTATGGGGGCAGCGTTGGGGTCAGTGCCATTGGTGGCGGTAGTGTGGGCAGTGTGGGAAGGGGAACCACAGTTGCACATGGCTTTATTTTGTGGTACGTCACTGTCTGGATAGATGGACCGCCTTAGGGTGATGGTGGATGCCTCCTTTTCCTGGACAGGATCATGCGGTGGGTCAGCTGACTGGTCTAGGGGCAGTTTGGGGCCTTTACATCCCCCTTTCTTAGGTTTCGTCATATAGGCGTTGCTGGGGGTGGTGGCAGAGGGTCTGTGACAGTGTGTCTGGGGGCACCGAGTGCTGGTGCAGGTGGTATCTGGGTGACAAACACAGTGTTTAGGAGCACGTTTCTCTCAAGATGACCGCTCCTTGTTTGTCTTCAGTGTTTCAGGGGCTGGTTACTTCAGTCCATTTCCCTTACAACATCTGCATGCTTTGTTTCCTAGATTTATTATGGTCAATTTCTGTCACCAACACTTGTAGCATGCTATGCAATGCACCATTTTCAGTGTGGCTTGGCTCTCATCATGAGTCTGATTTTGTTTTTTGGTGCTTCTTCTTCAGTCTGGAGGTTTGATACTACTTAGTGAAGCTTGCAAAGAAATGGAGCTTTAAAATATTACTTTTCTTACATTATTTGTTCACACTCATATGTTTTACTAGTAAGTTAATGAAATTTTTATTTTTCAGACCTATTGCAGCCATCAACCAACCATGAGTCGCCGGCAAACTCCAAACGAGTTTCTTCAGCAAATTATTGGCCGACCTGTTGTAGTAAAACTCAACTCTGGTGTTGATTACAGAGGTATGTTAAATAGTGTAGTTTGTTTTATCTTTATTTGCCCACCAAAAAAGTTTCAGTGAGGTCCTTTGGGCATGTGTATAGCCACTAGATGATAGCTTTTACCTTCCTGTCATACACCCCCCTAATTATGTCTTCATTCTGTTAAGAAGCATACAGAAACACTTAAGTATTTGCACACTAACAATACTTGTATGGCACTGAAACACCTCCCGTTTTAACACTGGGTCGCACAACCCTACCATGAGCTTACGCAAGAGTATATACTCAGGCAAGTCACTGTCACACGCCGGGCACTTGAAACCTCACTCCACCGCCTCTGAGATACAGCGCTGATAAGTCCTCTTCATGGACTGCCCTGCTGCCTCCTTACTTGCAAAGAACTACTCACAGGTGATGGCCTGATTAGCTGCCTCTAGGACCAAACCGTCGATGGTGTCCAGAGGTCCTCTAGGAGGACAGCTGGTCCCACTGGTCTGTTGAGTGGCCTAAGACTACCCACATGATGTCCTTGAAGACCACCCATCAGCTGGGACTCTAGACTAGAAGAAGCTTTGCAAGTGAAATCAAGAATGATCTGCGGGGGGCAGCATGAGCCAATAATAATGGTGCCACTATAAACAACTGCCTGCGCCATGATGGGCTTGGGCTGACCACCAGGCCCCTAAGGAATAGCATACCGGCGCTATAGGCCACATGTAAAAAAAAAATCACAGTACCTGGCGTTTATGTAGCCGTGAGGTCTGGCCAGCCGTTCATCAACATCCAGGATTTCATTGACCTTCTCCATAAGCGGAGCAGTGCTTTAGACATCTTTACGTTGCACTTCTCCGGGGTGGCTGTAGCAGGTGGTCTTGATAATGGCTGCACTCGGGAAGTCCTGCTGCTGATGGGCAGATTGGCCATCCATCTGAACCTGGGTCGTGGAGGTGCCATCCTGACTGTGTGCTGGGTAGTCGATAGCCTCTGGCAGTGTTGGTCTTATCCAAGGCTTTTGTGTATCATCCCACTCACTGTGCCATGTGAGTGGGCTAGTGAGATACAAGGGTGGCTATGATGTATTTAGTAGAGTGGGCTTGTGCATGCTACTCCTGTGGTGACTGATCAGAAACTGCCTCTGCCTCGTGGGAACTGGGCTGCTGCCCGCCAACTCCAAGCTCTGTTCCTCCTTCCTGTTACAAGCTACTGAATCCTCTCATGTCCTTCAAATGCTAGAATAAATGTTTTCTTGCAGGTGTGCTTGCCTGCCTTGACGGCTACATGAACATTGCTCTGGAGCAGAGCGAGGAGTACCTCAATGGGCAGCTCAAGAACAAGTATGGCGACGCCTTCATCAGAGGGAACAATGTCCTCTACATATCCACACAGAAGAGAAGAGGATAATGTCAGTTCAGCTTCATCACTCGCTCATTTCTTATAGACATAAGTGTAAGCTTTAGTTATGCTGGCCTTACAGCATAATGGAGATACAAGTTTATTAAAACTTTAATTTAAGTCATGTTTTCTGTTGGTCTTTTCATCTCTTATTTTTGGATTTGTTCAAAACTCTTTGATGCAAGTAATGATGGTGTTGATATTTAGATAACCATTCATTGTTGTTGAATAGCTCAGCTTTTGTTTGAAATGTTCCCAAATTTAGGGATTCTTTTGTATTACCGTAATTTATGTAGCATTTCACAAACATTTGAAGTATTTCCAGAGATGGACTATGAATGCACACAAAATTATTCACATAAAATTCCACAAGAAAGGAATGGTTGCCAGCGCATTGCATTTTTTTTGTAGTAGTCATCAGTGTTTGGTTGTTGGAATTTCTTAAGCAGTGGTTAATAAAATGAAAAATTCATGACTAATATTGCAAAGCCTTTCTTTACACTTTAGAACTAGATTTAATGTTTCCATTCTGCCAAGTTATCAAACAAGAGGGGGTTGCTACAGGCAGGCCTCTTGCATCCTTACACAATCAGGAAGACTCTGCCCATGGGTCAGGAAATTTTGGGAATTTTTGGGAATATTTTCAAATTTCTCATGTGTATTTGCATTAATAAACAAACCAATTTTGGTTTATATAATGATAGCCAGCAACTTATGGTATAAATCAACAAAGAATGACCTCTCGTTGTATAGAAAATCTTATTAGTAAGGAAGCATATATGAATTTTCTGAGTCAAGACCTATAGTAACTGTTTGGGGTTTTGTTAGGTTAGGTTAAGTTTATGGTATTTTCAAACACATGATAGCCAGCACCTTATGGTATAAATCAACAAAGAATGACCTCACTTTGTTGTATAGAAAGTCTCATTAGTAAGGAAGCATATTTGAGTTTTCTGAGTCAAGACCTATAGTAACTGTTTCAATTTCAATTCTAAGTTCCTGAAAATTACCAAACTTCCCATGGAAAGTTTCCCAGTTAAAAATTCCCGGGAATTTTACAACACTAGTCTTAACAATTGCCCGGGCTGGGAGTCGAACCGGGGCCCGCAGATTCGTAGCTAGGCACGCTAAGCACTACACCACGGAGGCGTTACGTAAACACTAAATTTGGACGGCCACTCATTCCCACCGCTGAAGGAAGCACACGAGTATTGATTTCTTGTGGAATGGGATTGACAAAGCTTACGGGTGTCGCTTTTTTTGTGCAGGAAACATAAAACACACACAAAAAAAACTGCTAATAAGCGGGTGAGGGCGAAGCGCACACACGACGCCCCGCTAGATGACTTGGCTTCCTACTGAGTTTTATTTGCGTTCGTGTCTGATGGGAAGGCAAGGACGGCGGCGGTGACGGCGGTAATGACGGCAGTAATAGTGTCAGTGGCGGCGGTCGTGGTTTGTGCTCCCTTCCGTATCGACGAACGCGAAGGTGTGGCTGCTAATGACGCCTCGATGCACCCTTCACACGCCCTGCAATACCCTTCATTAACTGGCTGCAAGGGGCGGGGACGAGGGGGCGGAGGGAGGGAGGGAGCCACACCACGGGGATCGACTTCAGCGCTCTCTCAAAAGGCAATCATAAACGCCAAACTTATTTACTTGTGTGTCTGGGGATGGAAGGAAGGGTCGCGGCGTCCAATTACAATGCGCTGCTCGTTAATTAGCATGTGTTGTCGTGAAATATGGGAGGATACTTTTAAGAGAGTTGCGTGGGTGATCCGGGAGACAGCCAACCCGCACGCACGCACCGCTCGACTCGGCTGGTATGGGATGTTCAGCTCAGTCTGTTAGTTAATTCATAAATAGAAAGAACTAAGAAATACACATAAAAGGACGGTTTTCGCCATTCGATCCTAAAATGGGAAATGAAAACTAAATGGCGTGTATGAAAAACTACTCATGCACGGATTTGACTCACGAGGCGCCAGGTCAGTAGTTCTCTTAGGCTTCCATGATGGCTACTCTGCCCCAAAAATCATTGTCTGCCCAAATTTGGGGTGGCTGCAGTCCCCCCCAGCACCCCCCCGGCTCTTACGCCTATATACATGAGAAGGGGCAAACCGTACTACCAGGGTAGGGGAATGGCCGACGAAGAAGTGGACGTGGTGCTGTGCTGGGCTGGCAGGGTGTGCAGAGGCGGGCAGGTGCTCGGGGCTGCCCTTCCTGCTCCGCCATACACAATGATACCCCCCCTCCCCTCCTCCTCCCCCTCTCCGTGCCTGCCATTAATGACCGCTCGTATAACTGAGCCGTCATAATTTACCTGTAGACGTAACAAGCCTTAACTCCAGGTGAGTGGCTTAATTAGAGGCTAGGGGAGGGATTTCAGAGTTAATGTTTCATGAGCTCGCCGGAGTAAAAGTTCAGAACAGGCGAGCGCTTGGCCACGATTAGCGACGACCCTCATCCACGCCTCGTCTTCCCCCTGCCCCGTCGCCTGGTAATTGAAGGAAGACGGTCGATGATGGCCATTAAGTTCCTGACACGCACCGAAAAGTGAAAAAAATAACAACAATGGTAATCGTGGGAACACTCCAAAACCCGTATTCCTAAACTTATCGGCGGCACTCCAGTTCACCTCTATGAAAAGCCTCCCGTAGAAGTTGCTGGGATTTTCATGGACTGTTTCGTGATGCAAGTGATAGTTGTCTTACTCGATTTCTGCACCATGAATAGGAAAGTCACCCATGAAAATCCATTCGATCTTCTCTTTAGCGTTGGAGAGAGAGAGAGAGAGAGAGAGAGAGAGAGAGAGAGAGAGAGAGAGAGAGAGAGAGAGAGAGAGAGAGAGAGAGAGAGAGAGAGAGAGAGAGAGAGAGAGAGATTATATACCTCCACTTTATCGCTCTAATTTGAGTCGAGCGAGGTAAGGATATTCTCGGAAGCCAAATCGGTACATAGCTAGTCTTTTTTCGATACAGACATCCATCATGGGAGAATGGAAAAACATCAACATAAAGAAATCGTACCCGGATGTCGGAGGAAATCAGTGGAAGGCGTGAAGCGAAGGAAAGCGGTTCGCGTTGTGGCCGAGGAGCGCAACACAAGAGCGGCGTTATCGAGCACTTCGGTGACGGTTGTGTTGTTGGTGTGGAAGTGACGACAAGTGGAGTATGTTATGTATTGACTGAGGTCCTGTTTGTCTGTCTGGCGGTCACACACACACACACACACACTCACAAACACCACTGAGGAAAAAAATAGCGAAAAATGTTACTAGAGTGTTATAAATCAAACATTACTCAAAATTACGAGAGGATCTATCTGTTGTGTTCGGCAGTTGGCACGTGTGTGTGTGTGTGTGTGTGTGTGTGTGTGTGTGTGTGTACTTACTGCTAACTGCTTACTTCAAAATACTAATGTCACGGAGTTTCACACACACACACACACATAATCACCCCCCCACCCCCACCCACACACACACACAGAACAACCCCCTCCTCCCCCTCCCCCACCCTCCACCACATACACATTTTCCTTTCTTAAACACATTAGAAAGACTTTAATGAGCACCTGTACCCGGGGCGGCCAGGTGTAAGGGAGGACTGCCTGATAATTCACCTTTCTTTTGTTTTGGCGGGGGGAAGGTGTGGTTAGCGGTCATTAGCGGCAGGTGAGAAGGGTCGCGGCCTGTACTTAGTGTCGTCACGTAGGCCTAGACAGAGAAGAGGGGGAGGAGGAAGGATGATGTGAGTGATAGAGTGAAGGAAGGAGAGGAGGGAGATGGAGAAGGGAGAGGAAGGAGGAAGAAGACCAAGGGAAGAGTTCGTAAGAGATGGGGGATGAGAGAGAAGGGAGATAAAGAAGGAAGAGGGAGAAGATCGTAAGAGAGGGAAGGGAGGAGAGGAGAGGCAGGGAGAGTGGAGGAGGGACGGAGGTGGAGGAAGAAGATAAAAATGTAAGTAAAAAAAAAAAAGGAGAAAAAGAGAGGCATGAAGAGACGGGATGGAGGAAAAAGAAAGGAAGGAAAGGAAGTAAAGAGAGAGAGAGAGAGAGAGAGAGAGAGAGAGAGAGAGAGAGAGAGAGAGAGAGAGAGAGAGAGAGGGAGAGTATACTACAACCTTATTATTATTATTAGTCAAACCGCAAAACAAAGTGAAAAAAATAAATGATCACTCTCCACAAAGGCCTCCCGGAAGTGCATCATAAAACAACACTAGAATTATCCCCAAAATATATCGTCTCGTCTCCGCCTAATACCATTGATCAGGTTATAATTTCACCTCACAGTCGAGTAACACCCAAATGAGAGATCTTTATCCTCTCTCGTTTTTATAAATATATGATAATACTTCCTTTCCCCATCATCTCTTGTCCTTCTGTCTCTCCCCCCCTCTCTCTCTCTCTTTCTTTATCTATCTATCTATATCTATCTACCTATCTGTCTATCTATTATGTCTTATTGTACACTCTGTTTTCGGGTTCACTAACAATCTTTTTTTTATGACTCTAATTTTCTTTATATTCTTTTTTCGGCGTGGGTAATTTGAGGGTTACCTGCGAGCCCCAAGGTGAGGTGAGGACGAGGCTAATGAGGCAGGTGCACGTGTGGGCCCTAGAGGTCATAGGTCATACCCTACCTCCCTCCTATCCTCTCCTTCCTGCTCCTCCTTATCCTTCTTCTTTTCCATCTCTCTCTCTCTCAGCTTCCACAACTCTGTCCTCAACTCTCGTATCCGTCCCTTGAATATATATTTGATCTATTAGCAAGATAATAAAAAAACTACGCAAACTATATATTTCTGTTTATATATAAAAAATAACACACACACACACACACACACACACAAAGTCACAAGGTAAAGAAAGGTCAAAGAATACATACGTCAGGTGGTGGTGGCGGAGAGGCTGCCCACCCCACCACCCTATCCTCAGTACCCTGGCCTCGAGCCCCGGTGTGTTATTTACTCTCTTTATGACACGTGGCCGTCGGGTTACTGCGGTCATCTGCCTCTTAATGTGTTACCTGAGGCGCCCGTTCATTGTCCAGCCGCGAGGAAGAGATGGACAGGCGAGTGTGTTAACCGCCCTGCCCTCTCCGTGTCGTGGGGTGAAGGGCGCTCTATGGAATGGCCAAGAGGGGATTGATGGTAATGTCTTATTGCGTGTGTATTGCGCAGAAAGGCTTGATTCTCTACTTGTCTTCTATTTCTTTTTTAGGTGTTGTCTATGTCGCCGGTAAGGTTAGCCCGTTAGTAGCGCAGGCGAATTTTTTTTATAGTGGGTGCCGTGAGGTGTGACTCTCGCTTGGCCCTTGCTGCCCCCCAGTGTTCCTCTTGACCGGAGTCGCTGAAATTAGGTTTGATTCAAGATCTAGACAATATGTGGGTTTTGGCAATGATTGGATAGGTGGGATTCGAACCTTAGTCCCCATGCTAACCACTCGTCCACTGCCTCCACCCGCCTCCTCCTTTATACTGCGGAAGCACATTTATCCGTGGACTGTTGCTTTTACGATAGTGTAATGCGAACAACAGTAATAATGATAATAGTAATAATGATAATAATAATAACAATAATAATAATACGCCCATCCATGTCCATTACGCTGTACAGAGAGAGATGGCGCACGCACGATTTTAAACTCTCCCTTCAAATTTACGAGCACTCGGTCACGGCCGGCACGCACAATGGTGATGTTTACGCGCGGGCAGACCATTCCGGCGAGACTTACTGCCGCGAACCACCCGAGTGACGTCATTAACCTGCCCGGCGCCCGTACCTGCGTCATTAATTTGTCATCCATCGCCATTACCTCACACTCCCCCTTCGCATCACGTGTGCTGGCGGCCCCCGTGACCTGCTCCTGCCTGCTCCCTTGTTCCCTCTCTCCCTCCCTCCCACACTCACTCCCTGCCCTCCGCCTCTTCCCTGCCTCAGCTATCATGCACGCACCGCCTCTGAGGACCATACTCTACCAAGCACACATATTTGACAAGGCTTTCATAGGTGTTTTGGGCATTTCCAGGCGTAGTTGAATGACCGTGGTGGTAGTTTGACCCTTCCTTTGTACCATGAACCTAAAATACCACTCATTAGAACGCGATTGATCTTTTTGGCCTTTGGAAATAGCTGATGTGAGAGTCGGTTGTGTTTAAGAATTGCTAAGTGGTACAGACAGACAGACAGAAAGAAATAGATTAATAGATATATAGATAGGTAGAAAGACAGACAGAGAGAAAGACAAAGGGACGCAATAAAAAGAAGACGCAGTGGCAAAAGAACAAAACAAATGAACATCGAACAGCCACGGGCGATTGTGAGTTGCAGGATGGAGAGGGAGAGAGGGAGGGAGAGGAGAGGGGGGAAGCGAGAGAGAGAGAGAGAGAGAGAGAGAGAGAGAGAGAGAGAGAGAGAGAGAGAGAGAGAGAGAGAGAGAGAGAGAGAGAGAGAGAGAGAGAGAGAGAGAGAGTGACGCAAACAAACCCACATCTTAGCACAGCCTCTCTCCCTCCGTCTCCCTGCTATCTCTCTCCCATCTCTTCGGTAGGCGCTCGCTATACTACGCTATCGTCGTGTATCGCTGGAGTGTTTATCGCTGTGGGTAAGCCTTCAGAAACGTTCCTCCCTCCCCTCCCTTCCTTCCCTCCCTAACTCCCTTTCTTCTTTCTCTCCGCTACCTCGCCGCCTGTCTGTCTGTTTGTCCGTCTGTCTGTCTGTTCCTTTATCCCTCACTTGTCATTATGGGATCTTACGGTAGCGCGGGTGATCTCTATCTACGACGTGTGTGTGTGTGTGTGTGTAATAATAATAATAATAATAATAATCGGTTTATTCAGGAAATTGCAGCCGTTAAGCTGAAAATGTACATATTAATATACAGTGCAACCATAAATAAAAATACAATATGAAAGGGGTGTGGGGGTTTGTGATTTACATTAACGGAGGGACAGTAGTGATGATGCTTGAGGGGTGAAGAGGTGGAGGAGTGCGGTGTGGTAGAGCGATGAGGCGGAAAGTGTGTGTGTGTGTGTGTGTGTGTGTGTGTGTGTGTGTGATGCTGTCTGCTAACATATATTCATTCACATATTCTGACTATGGAGAAAGAGATAGATAGATGGTTTGAATGATAGATTAAGAGAGAGAGAGAGAAATACCAAAGCCAGTAGGGAAAAAAAAGAATTTGACGAAAGCACATTCAAGAGCACAATATACCCAGTCCCCTCCTCCTCCTCCTCCTCCCTCTCCCTTCCTACCCCCCTACCTCTACCTCCCCCTGACCCCCCCACGCTCTCGGGATAACAGGGGGATTAAGATAAGCATCACCGCCGAGGCTGAACCTGACACACGAGTCGACCCTAACACTTTAGCTGACCTGCTCCTGTCTCTCTCTCTCTCTCTCTCTCTCTCTCTGTCTCTCTCTCTTGACTATGCATTCGTTCTTCCCTCGTCTATCTCCTTCTTCTCTCTCCTTTCCTATGTAGTTTTCTTCTTTATACTCGCTTTTATCTTCCTCCTCTTCCTTCTACCTCTCCTCTCCTTTCTCTTGCTCTCTTACATATCTCTACATATTTCTCCTCTTCCTCTCTTCCTCTTTTCTACATATTTATCTCTTTCTCTTCCCAGCAAACTAAATATCTCTCCTCTTTCTATCACTCCCCTCTCTCTTTCTCCTCTCGTGCACTCGTAACAGGCAAAGAATAATAATAATAGGGAGGAGGAGGAGGAGGCGGTGGTATCGGTGAGCCAGGCGAGGGAGGAAGGGTAATGAGTCGTGTGATTAGCAGGTCATTCCTCGTGTTCCTCTCCGCGCCGCCGTGTAACGTGAGCCGCTCTGCTGCCTCGCGCGTCTTACCTCACCGCCCCCCCCCGCCACCCCCAGCCACGGAGGGACGGAGGGAAGGAAGGGAGGGGGTGTATAGGACCGGTGAAGGGACAGAGAGGAGTGTTTTAAGTATGACAATTTGTAAAGGAAGTAAGACACAGAATGATAACTAGAAAGAATTTAAGACAGACAGGGAGTGAGGGAGGGAAGGGAGTGTATCGGACCAGTGAAGAGGCAGTGAGGAGGCGAATGTTTAAAGTACGACAATTTGTAAAGGAAGTAAGACACAGAAAGGAAAGTAGAGAGAAAAGAAGATTAACGCATGACAAAAGGAAATAATAGGAAGTAACAGAGAAGAGATAGGTCACAGCATACCTTGTCGTAGTGTTGGTCAGTCAAGAAACCTGTCAGAATTATGCTAAAAATGACAATTACAACATTATTAATACTGGTAACTAAAGAAGAGGTATCACACATGCACGTCTCTTGGTGAAGTCGAGGAGGCACAGTGTAGCTTGTCGCAGCGTTGGTCAGTCAAGTATAACCTATCAGAATTATGCTAACAATGATATTAATACTGATACAGATAATACTAATACTGGTAACAGCCGGAGAAGGATCACACACGTCTCTTGGTGAAGTCGAGGAGGCACAGTGTAGCTTGTCGCAGCGTTAGTCAGTCAAGTATAACCTTTCAGAATTATGCTAACAATGATAATAATACTGATACTGATAATACTAATACTGGGAACAGCCGGAGAAGGATCACACACGTCTCTTGGTGAAGTCGAGGAGGCACAGTGTAGCTTGTAACGTTGGTCAGTCAAGTATAATCTATAAGAAATATACTAACAATAATACTGATACTGATAATACTAATACTGGGAATAGCCGGAGGGGGATCACACGCGCGTTTCTTGGTGTTGTCGAGTTCAGCGTAATTGGAGCAAGCGCATGACACGTAATTCTGTAATCAAATCAAGTGGCCGCCGCCCCGCCCTCATTTCCCCTTCCTTCCCC
>NC_066536.1:17847354-17914854 GCF_024679095.1 Eriocheir sinensis
CATCCCCCCCCCCCTCTTTAAATTACTTCGTCCTAATGCAACGGCGCTCCCAGACTGTCATTTGTTTCCATTCTTTTGAGTTAGGTGTCGTGTGTGTCAAACCTCTCAGTCTCACTCCCTCACGCCTCCAACACACACACACACACACACACACACACACACGAAGATAAGAACTACGCAGCCTTACACATTATGACCACTATGCTAAACTACCACTACAGCCATTACCATCATCATCATCACCTCCATCACCACCACCCTACCATACACACAACTCCATCCCTCACTACCACCATTACTATCATCACCCCCCACCCCCCACCCCCCAACACACACTATCAACAAGCAAGAACATATGCGTGGTAGATGTTTAATAAGTCCATGATATTTACCCTACTTACTAATAACCTTATCAAAAGAGCATCACAATAATGTCAGCCGTAGTGAACCCTATATTTGTACGTCCTAATAAACAAGCCATTAAAACCCTCGTGTGTTAAGAGAGCACGGATATAATGACGCAGAGAGAGAGAGAGAGAGAGAGAGAGAGAGAGAGAGAGAGAGAGAGAGAGCGGGGCACAGCAAAGACACCAGAAACAGCACAAACAGCGGGTGGGAGTGTTTGGACAGCTGGGTTTAGGAAATCTGAAAAGGTAACGCGCAAGAAAAGCAGTAGAGTAGTAGTAGTAATAGTAGTAGTAGTAGTAGTAGTAGTAGTAGTAGTAGTAGGGGATGATGGAACAAGGCCTGGGTATACGGAGAGCAGTGGGGTTAGTGGTAGCAGTAGGGGAAGAAAGGTTGTCGAATTGGAAGTGGTGGTAGAGGACGGCAGAAGTAGGATGGTGTGTAAAAAGAGTAGTGTTAGTGGTAGCGGTAGAGAGCAGGATGGTAAGGGAGGGTAATGAGGCTGGGTGGGGTTGAGGGTCATGGTAGTAGAGGGCATGGTGTTAGGAGAGGGTACTGCGGCTGGGTGCAGGGGGGGTAGCGTGTTAGGGTGGCTGGGCGGCGACAAGTGCTTTGTTTATGTAAAGCCGCTTATCGGTGGCCGCGAGGTAATTAGCAGAGATGGACGATGATAAACAGGCGCGCGAGAGAGGCGAAGAGGAGCATAAACAAACCCTCCACGATATGAGAGAGGGAGGGAAGGAGGGAGAGAGAGAGAGAGAGAAGGGGAACGAAGAGAAAGAGAAAGGAGAATGAAGAGGATGAAAAAGGAGACAGAAGAGAAAGGAACGAGAGACAGAGTAAGGAAGAAAAACGAGGAAAAGGAGAAGCGTAGAGGGAAGGAAAGGGAGGACAGTAGGGGAAAAGGGAAGGTGAAGAAAAGAAAAGGAATGGAAATGAGAAAGAGATAAAGAAAGAGAGGGAGAAAAGGAGGAAGAAGAGGAGGAAGAGGAGGAGGAAAGTAAGGGTGGAGAGAAGGAAAATAGGAAGGTCTGAAGAGTGAGGAAAGGGAGGAAGAAAGTGAGAGAGAGAAAAAGGAGGTTGCGAGAGAGAGAGAGAGAGAGAGAGAGAGAGAGAGAGAGAGAGAGAGAGAGCGGTGGTAATATTGTATGCTGGTCAAACTCATACCCCGCCCCACCATCCCCCACCTCACCTCCTCCTCCTCATCCCCTCGTCTTCTTTCACCAGCCAAAACAGTATATCATTATTCGTATTACAACCAAAGAGAAATTAAGAACAAGTTTAAAGGATCACTGACGACGCGTTCAACCAGTCAGAATGTAATACGAGACTGAGAGAGGGATTAAACTCCTTCCTACTACTGATATTAAAATGAGCTTCGGTAATGCAGTATTGAATAAACTGGACTGAGATTGAAATACCACTGAGATGCTTTCTTTATGCATATGTGTAAGGAGATTAAACTTTCTATAATTTATCATTCTCTAATTATTGGTCTATGTATACCAGATTATGTAAAGTATGTAGACGGTAGGAGAATTTCAAGATATCTCTCCACCCGAAATTGACCTCTCTCTCTCTCTCTCTCTCTCTCTGTGCTGACCTCTCGTACCGTTTATGTTGTGTTCGGAGCAGCGTCTATATAGCGGACTTGTTATCTTTGTCCTCCCTCCCTTGCCATGAAACAAAAAAGAACATTGTAAATCAGATTGACATGGAAGCACCTCCGAGTTGATCTCTTAATAACCTCTTAATAGGACCTTAACCTTCCTCCATTAACGAAAAAAAGAAGAAAAAAAATCTAAGTAGAAAGTCTCGGTATTAAATTCCACATTGCGAAATAAAACAAGAGATAAATTGAAAACTGACGGGATGGATTAAACTACTTTCTATAATCTATCCTTCTATAATTCATCTACGTAAACCAGGCTGACTAAAAGATAAAAAAAAAAAGGGTATTAGTTTCAGATATCATACTCTTACGCCGGGTTCCTCTACGCATGCTTTCTGTCTCTCAGTAAGCTCATATTATTCCTCAAACTCCTTCTCCTACACGCGCGTTGACTGCAGCATCCTATAATTTGCAAGGTTTATGGTGTTTTCATTGCATCGTCTCATAATTTGTAAAGTTTATTATGCTCATCTGTGGCTCGTGGTGGTGGTAAGGGTGGTAGGGGAGAGTGGAACGAGGAGGGTGGTGGTGGTAGTGGTGGTGGTAGTGGTGGTGGTGGTGTGGAAGAAGGGTAGTGTTGGTGGTGGTGGTAGTGGTGGTAGTGTGATAGAGCCTCGCCTATTTGCACGTCTTTCTGTCTGTCTTTTTCCATCTCTGTTTATCTGTCTGTCTACATGTCTAGCTTCGTGTGCCATCCGCTTATCATCAGTGTTGGGTGGAGGTCGCTCAGAGGAGAATCAAGGGACGGAGGTGGAAGGAACTGTAAGATAAAGATTTGTCAGAGACGCTCCTATTTGCACGTCTGTCTTTATTCCTCTCTGTTTATCTATCTGTCTACATTTCTAGCTTCGTGTTCCATTCGCTTATCATCAGTGTTGGGTGGAGGACGCTCAGAGGAGAACCAGGGACCGTAAGATTTGTGACAGCCTCTCTTATTTGCACGTCTTTGTCTCTTTATTTAACCCTCTCTATCTATCTACATGTCAATATTTTCGTGTGGGTGCAAGAGAGGGGTGAACCAAGGGTGGGAGGACTGTAAGAGTAACACACGGGACAGCAAAGGGAAGGGAAAGTATATGAAGACGGGAGTTAAGTTATGAAAAATACTTTACGTTAGTCACTGAGGATGAGCGGTGCCAGATGAGGGCAGGGAGGAGGAGGAGGAGGTGGGAGACGCGGAGAGGAGGTAGATGGGATGGGGTGGAGAGGTAAGGGTGTGTGAGGGGGAGGTGGTGTAGTGAGTATACTGTGGGTGCGTAGTGGAGTGTGTGTGTGGGGGGGGATGTGTGTGTGGGGGGGGATGCGCCCTGCAGCGTCCCCCGAGGCTATTCTTGAAGTCATAAAAAGAGGGATAGAGAAGGAGGCGAAGCTACTTAATAACGGGCCTGATTCCACGTCGCACAAGGTCTGGGGAGGATCAGGGATGGCTGTTAGATGCGTGTGTGTGTGTGTGTGTGTGTGTGTGTGTGTGTGTGTGTGTGTGTGTGTGTGTGTGTGTGTGTGTGTGTGTGTGTCTAAGTACATACAGATAACATGACGGATTACCAGCTGGGGTCCTTCACCGTTGAGAGTTCGAGTGAGTTCGTTCGCCTCTCTTCCCCTTCACCGCCGCCCGCCCGTCTGTCCGACCCGCCGTGCGCCACTGTTATAGGCTCAGCGCTGGGCGGGTATACGGCGCACCTGCTGAGGCTGTATTAAGGTGTTCTACCGTGTTATTCCCCCTTTATTTTCTTGTCTCTGTAATGTTTTTGCGAAGATTATAATCCATTTAGTGTTTCTTACATTCGTTTTTTTGTTTCTGTAGCTTTGCCGGTATTGATTTGATTTACTCTTTACATTAGCGTTGTTTTACCGACCTCAGCAGCTACAAGATAATCAGTAACACCAGCAGTATGATAATATTTAGGTTTAGTACCACCATGATCATTAACCTAGCGCTGGAAATGCCCCAAAACCCCTACGAGAGCCTTGCCAAATAGGTGTGCTTGGACGCTGAAATATTTAAGAATACTGGCCTTCGACATTCACCACTAGTTCTTTTTTTTATCTCTCGCTCTCCTCTTCACGCCATAATTTTTCCTTGAGTGGTTTGCTGAATAAAAAAAGCCTCGCCGTTGATTGCGTTAGCCGCCGCGGACAGGTTGTGACAGTAACGTAACGCCGGTGGTGGGGTGGCGGGAGGGAGCGTCCTGTTTTGCCTTTGGTCTGTACAGAGTCTCTCTTTTACCGTAACAAAGAAGAGGAAAGCAAAATCACTACCACAATTCTATCTGATTACTTTTCTTTACTGTTCATTATACTCCTCTCCCGTCTCTCTACTCTTCTTCAGTCTCTTTATTTCTTCTGCATCGTCTGTGTTCTTGGGAGCGTGGTGTGTCTCTGCCTCCTGTACCCAAGATCACAACATAATACAACCTCGAAAGTCCAACTGTGTCCCTTCCAGTTCCCTTCCTCTCTTGCAACACTTACAGACCAACCAACACTTTTACAGCCCTAATGCGTCCCCTCCTTCCTTCCTTCCCTCTCTCCTTCCTTCCCTCCTTCCTTCCTTCCTTCCTTCCTTCCATCCCCGGCCATCTCCTCCCCTATCCTTCCCTCTCTCCTTCCTTACCCTCCTTCCTTCCTTCCTTCCCCTCTCCCCTCCTCTCCTCTCTTCTCTCCTCTCCTTCCCTCCTTCCCCTGGTCCCCTCAGACACACTCTTGGGCTGTGGTCGACTCATTATCGCTCGTTAAGGCGCACATCTGGTAGTTTGCGGCCCGTGACGTCACCCGGGATGAGGGACCTCTTTGTGTGTGTGTGTGTGTGTGTGTGTGTGTGTGTGTGTGTGTGTGCGTGACTTACATTTTCATCAGTTTGATTTATACGCAAAGTGGCTCCTCCGCGCTGCCTCTGTTATCAAAATGTTACTTTGGTTGGACACGCACCCTTTCTCTCTCTTTTTCTCTCTTTCTCTCCTTTTTTTTATTTATCTTTTTTATTGTTTTTTTCTTTTTTTCTCTTTCGTTTCTTTTTTTTTTACTCTTTCATGTTTTCTTACTGTCATATATATATATATACTCTCTCTCTCTCTCTCTCTCTCTCTCTCTCTCTCTCTCTCTCTCTCTCTCTCTCTCTCTCTCTCTCTCTCTCTCTCTCTCTCTCTCTCTCTCTCTCTCTCTCTCTCTCTCTCTCTCTCTCTCTCTCTCTCTCTCTCTCTCTCTCTCTCTCTCTCTTCTTTATCTCTTTTTTTTACTCTTTCACGTTCTCTTTTACCGTCTCTTACTCTCTTCTACTCCTTCTCGCTCTCTCCCACTCTCTCTCTGTCTTTCTCTCTCCCCTTCCCTTCCCTCCATACCCCCCCTCTCTTGGCACCACGTGTTGGGAGTGTCAAGTGGCACTCCGCTTTACACTGATACAAATATCGGGTATCTGGGAGGAGGGCGCCGGGCAGGAGTTATGGGGTGTGAGGGTATGAGGCTGACCCCGCGGCGTGCTGGGGTCGTGAGGGGCGGGAGGATGAAGGATGAGGTGGGACAAGGATGCTGGAGGAAGGGAAGGGTGTAAAGGCTACTTGTTGAAGGGCGAGGAAGGATTTGTGATGGGGAAGAAGGAAGAGGAGAAGAGAGGGAGTGTGATGGGATGAGGATTGGATAAGGACGCTGGAAGAAGGGAAGGGAAGGGGAAGGGAAGGGCAAGATGTAAGGTCTACTTTTTGAAGGGGGGAGGAAGGATTTGTGAAGGGAAGGAGAAGGAGGAGGAGGAGGAGAGAGAGAGAGTGTGATGGGATGAGGGTAGGACAAGGACGCTGGAAAAAGGGAAGGGAAGTGGAAGGGCAAGATGTAAGGGCTACTTGTTGAAGGGGTGAGGAAGGATTTGTGAGGGGAAGAAGGAGGAGGGAGAGAAAGGAAGGAGGAGAGAGGGAGTGTGATGGGATGAAGGTAGGACGAGGACGCTGGAAAAAGGGAAGGGAAGTGGAAGGGCAAGATGTAAAGGCTACTTGTTGAAGGGTGAGGAAGAATTTATGAAGGGAGAGAAGGAGAGAGAAGGAAGGAGGGAGGGAGAGTGTGATGGAGATCGTGAGCGGTAAAAAGCGACGAAGACAAACAGGGAAAGAAATGAGTGAAAAACTGTTATAAATATTGTACGTAGAAGACTGTTTGAAGGTGAAAGATGGAAGACAGAAGAGCAAGGGCTGGCGAAGGCAGAGAATATGTAGCGGAAAATGAGAATATGTAAGGAAATTAATGTAGTACGCAGAGGAATGTATGTTTGAAGGTGACAAATGAGAGTAAGAACCAAGAGGTGGGTGGGGAAGGGCAGCGAAATAAGGGATGATTTGTAAGAAACGTTGAGGGTCGTGTGTGTGTATGAGAGAGAGGAAAGGGATACAGGAGGAAGGGAAACTATAGAAAAAGTATGTGTAGATGTTGCTGATATGACACGCTAGAAAAAGAGAGAGAGGGAAGAGGTGTAGGTTACGTAAGGAAAACATGGAGATCGAGGGAGAGAAAGGGTAGGAAAGAGAGGGAGAGAGGTAGAGGTAGGAGAGAGAGGGTAGGGAAGAGAGGGAGAGAGAGAAGCAGTAAAGAATGATAGGTACGTAAGGAAAACATGGAGAGAGAGAGAGAGAGAGAGAGAGAGAGAGAGAGAGAGAGAGAGAGAGAGAGAGAGAGAGAGAGAGAGAGAGAGAGAGAGAGAGAGAGAGAGAGAGAGAGAGAGAGAGAGAGAGAAGGTAGGAAAGAGAGGGAGGAGGGAGAGAGGCAGAAAAGAATGATTGAAAGGAATACAGGAGGAAGAGAAATAAAGAAAAAAAAAGTGATATAGGTGTTTCTGATATGGTACGTGGGTATGGTAGCAATGGGATGGTATAGTGCATGTTGCTGGCTTCTCTTCCTCAGTGTGTTGCCAGTACTTCGATGTGTTGTTCTGGGGCTCGTTAGGGAAGGCGAGGCTACTTACCAGGAGAGTGATTCCCCGACGGCCCGTGTATCTGCGGAGCGTCAAGGGCGTTAGGTGCCTTGTTAAGTTTGCTGTGGTGTGATTACGTGCTGGCCTCGTGGTTGAAAGACTGACAGTAGTATGTCCTTTCCGTTCAGTGCGATGTGTGTGTTTTGGTGTTTGGTTTTGAGGTTGCGTTTGTTTGTGTGTGTTTGTGAGTGTGTATTCCTGTTGTTATTCTTCTTTTTCTCGTCATTATTCTTCCTTTTCTTCATCATTATCATCATCATCATCATCTTGTTTTTCCTAATATTCTTAATCTCTTTCTTCTTATTATTACTACCATAACTATTTCTGCTACCACAACCACCACCACCACTACTACTACTACTACTACTACTACTACTACTATCATCATTATTATTATTATTATTACAAACGAAGGGACATATTACCACAGACAGTCTCTTTTCACGGCACGTCTGTTTATTTTCGTGGTTCCCTTGTGATGGCTTTCAGTGGTTCAGGAGGGGACGAAGAGAAAGGCAAACTGATGACGGGAGGGAAGGGAAGGGAGAGGAGACAGGACAGTGGAGGGAAAGGAGAGAAAGAGGGAGGGGAGAGAGGGAGGGACAGTCAGCTTACTCATATGACAAAACTTTAGCGATGGGAGGAAAGCGTGCTGGGTAGTGAGGGAGTAAGGGAGGAAAGGAAAGGAGAGAGAGACAGTGGTTGAGGGTGGAGGTGTGGACAGGAGGGAGAATGGAAGAGGTGTAAGAAGGGGAAGGAGACAAGATGATAAAGGGAGAGAGAGGGAGGGAGAGGGAAGGGAAACAGTGTAGGTAGGTGAGGAAAACAGAGAGAGAGAGAGAGAGAGAGAGAGAGAGAGAGAGAGAGAGAGAGAGAGAGAGAGAGAGAGAGAGAGAGAGAGAGAGAGAGAGAATGAAGAAAGGAAATAAAGGAGAAAGAGAAGGAGAGAGGGAAGGAAAGAAAAAAGGAAGTCTAAGAATATTGTTATTGAAAGAGACTGAGATAAGAAAGAAAAATAAAGAGAGGGAGTGTGTGTGTGTGTGTGTGTGTGTGTGTGTGTGTGTGTGTGTGTGTGTGTGTGTGAGAGAGAGAGAGAGAGAGACAGAAACAGAGCCAGCCAGAGAGAGACATACAGAGAAACGATGGATTGTGGGAAAGGAAGGGAGGAATGAAGGAAGGAAGGGGGAGGGAGGAGAGGGAGAAATAGGGGGAGGGGGAGAAGGAACTCGTAGAAGCAAATAATAGAGTGAAGCAAAAGAACGATCGGAGACAGGAAGACAAATGTTGGAAAATTCCGGAAATTGAGTTTGTGTGTTTGTGTGAATTTGAGGACATTAATTTTTTTCTTCTTTTCTCTTCCACTTGTTTTTGTTTTCTTCTTCCTCGTAGTGTTCAAGGATGCATAAAAAAATGAAAGTGGATATCAAGAACACACAAAATGGAAGTACATATAAACAGCTTTTTCTCTTCTTTTCCTATTTCTTTTTTTCTTTTTATTTATTTTTCCTTGTAGCGTTCGAGTGTGCATAAAAAATAACCCGGAAGTGAATATCAAGAAAACATAAATGCATATATAAACAGCCTTTCTCTCTCTCTCTCTCTCTCTCTCTCTCTCTCTCTCTCATGAAAGTTTTAAAAGGGCGAACAAAAAAAAAAGTTCCTATGTATGTATGTATGTTTGTATGTATATTCGTTCGTATGTATGTTCGTATGTTCTAGTGGTCTGGTTTTCAAGACGATGAGAGAGAAAAAAAATATATATGATGTGTTTCTCGGTACTAGTGTGTGTGTGTGTGTGTGTGTGTGTGTGTGTGTGTGTGTGTGTGGCCCCCTAAGTGTACAGTGATAAAGTGATGGATCAGCGCGTTACTAGGCTCACCCTGGGAGGTACACGGCGCACTTCAAAATACACGTGCCTCCTCCTCCTCCTCCTCCTCTTCCTCCTCCTCCTCCTCCTCCTCCTTCTCTTGTTACTCGCTCTCATTGTTACTACTACTACTACTACTACTACTACTACTACTACTACTACTACTACTACTATTACTACTACTACTACTACTACTACTATTACAACTGTTCTATTCTTATTATACTAGTGCATATTCTTACAGGCGCATGTTTTTGTTATAATCATTTTCTGCTGTAATTCCTTAACATTCCAATTTCGTCTTTACACTTTTATCTCCACAACCACGAAACATTTTATTTACAATCTATAATATCCTTTTCATTTGTCGAGTCTTCTTTTTCTCTCTCTACTTTCATTTCCACACAATTCTTTAACATTCCAAACTTCATTTATTCTTTCCTCCATTTTATTTACAGTCTGCAATATCCTTTTCTCTGCTCAGGTCTTCTTCGTCTCTTTCTACTTCAATCTCCACGCAATTCCTTAACAGTCCAAGCTTCATCTTTACTTCCATCCATTTCATTTACAATCTATAATATCCTTTTCCCTGTTCGAATCGTCTTTTCTCTCCTCGAACTCATGTTTATCTGATACCTTTTGTAAATGAGTGTTATTTCAAATCTACTTTTATCTCCACACAGTTCTTTAAAGTCAAAATTCATCTTCTCTTATATATATATCTCTATGCAGTTCCTAAACACTCCAACTTCATCTTTACATCCCTATCTAGGTACACAATTTTTTAACATTTCAAATTTATCTTCGCTTCTATCACCACCCGATTGCGGACATTTTATCCCCAATCTCTAACATCCTTTTCGCTTACGGGTCTTCTTTTTCTCTCTCCTCTCCTCTCTTCTCTCAGCCACTTCCCCGCCGCTCACATCATGATCAGCGCGCCGCCCATCACTCTTCAGCTCGAGTGTTCAGTCCCTTCGCCGCTGTTCAAGGGCGTCATAGATTATGTTCGAAACGCCGCGACTTGACTCACTCTTATTGGATTTATTTTTTGTCACCCTCCTGCCTGCCTGCCTACCTTACTCACCCTTCCTTCTTTACTGCCTTACCCTTCCTTCCTTCCCTTCCTTCCTTATTCCTTCTCCCTTCCTTCCCCTCTTCCTAATACTTCCTTCATGTCTTCCTCACTTACCTCTCTTTCCTCATCCCCTCTTACCGCCTTTCTCTCCCCTCTTTCTCCCCTTTCCCCTTCCCCCGTCCCTCCCCTCTCTCTTGACGCCCACGACCTCTTCCTCGCCGCTCCCGTACGCACATTTTTCAATTTAACTCGGCGTATTAACCCTCAGATGACGCGTAGACGCTCGGCACATACAACCCGGGGGCCGTGTTATGTTACAGTATCCTCCCTGCTTCTCATTTTTTTTATTACTTGAATCTCAGAAGCTGCGCGCTCTCCCCGATCTGCACCCTTCGTCCTAATCCTCCCTGCGACCTTGCCTTGGACGTAGCGAAGTGGCGGTCTAGCGGTTAACTTCTGCGGTTCGTGTTATTGAAAGCGTGGCCGTTGATTACGTTAGCCACAGTGACGTCCCTTGATGGTAACTCGAAGCCGTGGGGGTGACGGGAGGGCGTGGTGTGACGTGGCGTGGGGTGACGAGGTCGGACGCAGGGGGAGACATTTCCATAATCAGTCGGGTGTTGTCATACGCGGGGTTGATATCGTGTTACTGGCCGCTGATTTACTTCCTCGAGGCCCCGAACCGCCGCGAGCCTCAAGTGGAAAGCCTCGCTGATCTCAAGCGCTTGTCGTTGATAATGTTATTGGCGGAGTGAAGTAATCCCTCACCCCCTCCCTCCTTTCCTTCTCTTCTTCTCCTCCTCCTCCTCCTCCTCCTCTTCCTCCTCCTCTTCCTTTCCTTCTCTTCTTCTCCTTCTTTCCTCCTTCCTTCACCTTCGCTTTCGACCAGAGAGGCTCGACAGACACATCTCTCTTGACTCCTCTTTCTTCCTTCACCTTCCTTCGACCAGAGAGGCTTGACAGACGCATCCCTCTTGACTCCTCTTTCTTCCTTCACCTTCCTTCGACCATAGAGGCTTAACAGACCTATATCTCTTGACTCTTCTTCCTTCCTTCGACCAGAGAGGCTTGACAGACCCATATCTCTTGACTCTTCTTCCTTCCTTCGACCAGAGAGGCTTGACACAGACGCATTTTCTTGACTCCTCCTTCCTTCACCTTCCTTCGACCAGAGGGCTGACAGACCATCCTCCTCTTGACTCCTCTTTCTTCCTTCACCTTCCTTCGACCAGAGAGGCTTGACAGACGCATCCCTCTTGACTCCTCTTTCTTCCTTCACCTTCCTTCGACCAGAGAGGCTTGACAGACGCATCCCTCTTGACTCCTCTCCCTTCCTTCCCCTTCCTTCGACCAGAGAGGCTTGACAGACGCATCCCTCTTGACTCCTCTCCCTTCCTTCACCTTCCTTCGACCAGAGAGGCTTGACAGACGCATCTCTCTTGACTCCTCTCCTCGTCTTGACTCTCTCCCTCTCTCTCTCATCCCATAGTTTACTTTTTTCTTTCCTTTCCGTGCCAAGACCTACCGGAAACTACGCGTGCCCAATCTTACTTGTATTTGCTTTTTGTTTTAATTTTTACTTATTTATTTATTTCACTTTTATTTTTCATGTTTTCCTGTTCGGTATTTCGGCGGTACATCTAATTCCACTGCTTCTTCTACTTACCCTTCTTGTTTTACCTGTTTTCCTGTTCCCTGTTCTACTTCTCGTCAGGTTCAGGGTACATCGGCGTCCTTGGCCAGTACTAAACACACTGGACACACGTTGCAGTCCGGTATAAACCCAACACGCACATCCGGCCTGCTCGCTCTCTTTATCTGCGTGCGTGGTCCGTTCCTGGTCACCCTGTACTTACCGCAGGGAGCGTGTGTCTGTGTGTGTGTGTGTGTGTGTTTTCTTGGCCTTGAGGTGTTGGTAATGGTGTTATAAGATGCTTTTCTGGGTGTGTGTTGTCTTCTTTTTCTTTCTCCTTTTTCTTCTGTATCTATTCATGTGTTTATTATTCATCTATTCGTGTATGATGATCTTTGGGGTGTAAGTTGTCCTCTCTTCTGTTTTCTTTTCTTCTATAATCTTTTCTTCTTTTCTTCTCTTTCTTCTTTATCAATTCTTGTGTTTATTATTCGCGTCTATTCTCGTATGTTCATCTTTTGGGGTGTAAGTTGTCCTCTCTCCTTCCTTCTTTTCTTCTTTAATCTTTTCTTCTTCTTTTTTCTGCTTCTTCTATGTCAAGTTTTGTGTTTAGCATTTGTCTATTCTCGTATTTGTCTCTCTCCTCCATGTCTTTTCTTTAATCATTGTGTAACCGGTGGCAATACTCTACTGGGTCTAAATCATCCTTTCTGCAGCTGCTTCTATTTCCATTCGTGTGTTTGTGTATTCTATTTTTTGTTCTTCTCCTTATTTTAGTTATTTTCTCTTCCTTCATATTTGTTTTTCTGCTGTACGATAATCTTCTGGGTCTAAATCATCCTTTCCTCAGCTTCTTGTATATCCATTTCTGTGTCTATTTACCTTTTCTCGTATCTTTTAACTCTCCTCCTTGTATTTTTTCTCTTCAGATTCTTCTATATTCATTCTTATCTCTATTTATCTCTCGTATCTGTTGTTCCTCTCCCTGTATTGTTTCTTGAGATTATTCTGTATCCATTCCTGCCTCTCTTTGCCTATCCTCTTATAAGTCTCTCCTTGTTGTCTTTCTAGTACTATACACTACTTAAGCTCTGTATATCCATTCGTGTCTACCTACCAATCCTCGTATGTATTCCTCTTCTAATACCCTCTCTTCAGCTTCTGTATCCACTCCTGTATCTGTTTAGCTATCCTCATATTCGTCCATCTCTTTGGTGTCGCCTCGAGCACCTTAGACCCTCGCCCAGGTGTTGCTTCAGTATAATTCGTGGCTGACCTTACCTGGAGGGGCCAACAGGTGTGTAGGGCAAGCTCAGGTGTCGTCTTGGCCGCTCTAATCAGATACAGGTGCTTTGTCCAGGTGCGACCGACCGAATGTGTGTGTGTGTGTGGGGGGGGGGGGAGGAGGGGGTGGTGCTGTGTGTGCGTGTGTGTGTGTAAATTAGTAGATATCTCAAGGTATTGCATCAATCACTTTTCGGGGTTTAGTAAAATCGCTCATGGATAGATTTTGTGTTAAGGTTCTCTCTCTCTCTCTCTCTCTCTCTCTCTCTCTCTCTCTCTCTCTCTCTCTCTCGCTCTCTCTCGCTCTCTCTCTCTCTCTCTCTCTCTCTCTCTCTCTCTCTCTCTCTCTCTCTCTCTCTCTCTCTCTCTCTCTCTCTCTCTCTCTCTCTCTCTCTCTCTCTCTCTCTCTCTCTCTCTCTCTCTCTCTCTCTCTCTCTCTCTCTCCATCCCATCCATCCCTCTCCTTCCCTCCTCCCTCCTTTCCTCCTTCCTTCCTCTCTCCTCCTCATCCTCTCTCTTCACCCTCTCCTGCCTTCCATCTCCTTCTCTATCCCCCTTTCCTCTCCTCATACTCTCCTCCATCCCTCCCCTTCTCTTCCATCTCCTTGTCTATCTGTATATCCTCCCCTCCCTTTCCTCTCCCCCTTCTCTCCCTCCCTTCCCCCGCCCAGTAAGCCGCTCACACCCCGCACGCGAGGACAGCCACAGCAGCGCTCAGGGTCACTCTTCAAGCCGCCCCTGTCCGCCGCCTCCTCCTGGGATGAACGACCTCACCACCATTACGACGTGTGTGTGTGTGTGTGTGTGTGTGTGTGTAGTCGTTTGTATCATGGTAACGCGTATTCTGCATCTAATTAGCGTAGAGATTAGTCTTAGCTGGTAATTAATTGGTTTTCTTGTGGTGGAAGTTTATGGGCGCGGTGTGCAGGCTTGATACTAAAGCCCATACTATTAAACGTATCGGGCGCCCATTACGACTATTTCCCAAGGCTACAGAGAAGATTAACCGGGTTTGCATGGGTGACTGTTCTCGTTGAAGATGCAGAAGTCGGGTACAACTATCACTATAAAAAAATCGGTTCCACAAAGCTGGCGGGTCTAATCCTCCAGGGGTAAACTCGCGGATTTGGTACCATTGCTTGGGTGATGGTACAAAATCAGTGAAAAAGAGATGTCAAGTGAAAACTGAAGAAGAAAATTAGAGTTGAAGCACGAGAACATTGACACTGAATGAACAGAAAATCTTGGAGCCGTTGCAAAGGTATATCCCGGGACCACGTCTGATCTGATTCAAAGAGGTAGCAGAGAGCGAGAGACAGTAGGCTATGTCACGGCAGGTTAGATTTAGTAAACAACAGCCAATGAGCGACGCAGAGACTGTCACCCAAGCAATGATTCCAAGTTCGTGAGTCCACCCCTGTAGCATTAGGCCAGCCAGCTCCAGTGAAACCGAGTATAGCATCACATAACAGTCCTTGAATACCCCAGGACCTACGTACGAGAGGCTCTTCAAACAGACAAACTGAGGCGCCGGGACGCTCAACAATACACGCCCTAATGTTATTTTTCCTTGTAAGCTCATTCTCTGAACCTGACACTGGTTGAAAGTTTATGTGAAGAGTCCGTAGAGTTTGTTAGTTTATACGCTCGGTTGCTGCGTATGTAGTAATATGCTGGGTCACGATCTAGGAGGATAAATATCTAATAAGGTAGTATAATTCATAGCCATGTTAACTGATTGTGAAGAGTGTGTGAAGCTTGTGATAATGTTGTCTATATTAAGCCTCACTGAACGATAAGGTGAATGACTAGAACTTTTGTTATTATTTTATTTTTACTGTCTTTACTATTATTGTTATTATTATTATTATTATTATTATTATTATTATTATTATTATTATTATTATTATTATTATTATTATTATTATTATCATCATTATTTTTATTAGCCTGTCACACTCCCAACAACATGGAAAATAATGACTAAAAGAGAAGATGAAGTCAAGATAAACAAGAATCGAACCTGTCACGCTCCCAACAACATCAGGTCACCCGCAGAGGAGGTAACGAGGGTGTAAACAGACTCATTTATCTCTAAGCCATTATTTTGAAACGCGGGGGAAGGAGTGTTTAGAGACGCGAGCCTCCTCCTCATTAGTCTGTTTATCTTGAGTTGTTACGGCCGGGGAAAAAAGGATCGGAGCTAGGAATCCAATCGCCTCTTAAAAGGGATTGAAACGTCTTAAGAGGGGATTCCATCGTATTTAAAGGATTACAAGACGCTTAATCCTACGCAGTCCTCCTCCTCTTGACCCTCCTCCTCCTCCTCCTCCTTTCCCTCCGCCCCTCGTTGTGAAGTGCGTAAGGAAGGAGAGAAACTCGTGAGGGGATTATTGGAGAGAGAGAGAGAGAGAGAGAGAGAGAGAGAGAAGAGAAGAGAAGAGAAGAGACAGACAAACTGACTGACAGACAGACACATACAGACACAGACACATAGACAGACACAGACAGACAGACAGACAGACACAGACACACATCCAGACAGACAGAAGAAGAAAAAAAAACGACAAATGAAGATCCGTCCATCCATCCCCCGACACACACACACACACACACACACACACACACACACACACACACACACACACACACACACACACACACACACACCTCCCCCCCCCCGCCCCCGCCCCTCCCCCCCCTACACACATAGAGGGGCGGGCGATGAAAGATTTAAACAGTTCCCGAGAAAGCTGGAAGAAAGAACAGTAAAGGCAGACAGAGGAAATTAAATGTCCTTCACGCCGACTGAGCTAAAGGGAGCGCCGACCCCCCCCCCGCCCTCTCTCTCTCTCTCTCTCTCTCTCTCTCTCTCTCTCTCTCTCTCTCTCTCTCTTGTATAATGATCGTGAGCCAAGGAATTCCTCTCAGCCTGGAGAATATTGGATTACTTTGAGAGAGAGAGAGAGAGACACAGAGACAGACACTGACAGACAAACACGCTCGCACACACACACACACACACACACACACACACACACACACACACACACACACACACACACCATGGTAATACGCATTATTGTTTATTATTATTATTATTATTATTATTATTATTATTATTATTATTATTATTATTATTATTATTATTATTATTATTATTATATTTTTCATTTAACTTGTCCTTTACTTTTTCCTTTCTTCTTCTATGTCATCTCCTTTCTATTCTTTTTTATTATTTTTTCATCTTGTTCTCCTTTACTTACTCCTGTTCCACTTTTCATCTTCCTCTTTCTTTTCTTTTCACTTTTTTCTTCATTTTGGTTGTATTTTCATTACCAGAAGCATCAAAACGTCTCAAGACACACATCCCTAAATCTTACACCAGGAGTCCTCAATACCTCACCCTCCAATATAAGATAACAAGAACAGTAATATGATAAGGGGCAGTGATTAGCAGCTTTTACTTTTTTCAATCATTATCTTTATTGCCCTTGACCTGCTTCCTTTCCTGTAAAAAAATAATAAGAAAAAAATATATACTGAGAAAATGACAATGTAACACTACGGCTCATAAATTCCACATAAGAGAATCATAACAATAATAAAATAACAATAAGAGAATACCAATAACAGAATAATATATACAGCAAAACACCATCGCTCATAAGTCCCGTAGTAGCCTTCAATCCATGACTCATCCCTTCCCTTCGCTCCTGTATACTCGACGATAAATGATGTTCGCAGTTCCGGTATTTTGACAGTCATGTGAGGAGTGAGCGCCGCGCGGGGTGGGTGGGTGGGTGGTGGGTGCTTGCTACTTCTATTAAGTTACCTGCAGCTTCCGTGGGCCAGGTGTTTGGGTGTGACGGGGGGAGAGAAAGGGAGGGGAAGGGGCGTGTTAGGGGAGGGGCAGGTGGATGGGACAGGTGGGCGGGGAGGGAGGGAAGAGGTGTAGAGAAGTGTGAGGATGATGGAAGAGGAGGAGGAGGAGGAGGGAAAGGGGAGAGAGAGAGAGAGAGAGACGTGAGAGAAAGAGAGAGAGAGAGGGAGGGGGAGAGGAGGAAAGGGGATCATATTTAGTCAACTTAAACACACACACACACACACACACACACACACACACACACACACACACACACACCGTAAAACAAAATCTAACTAACTAACGCGTTGTGCTACTTCCCAAACACACACACACACACACACACACATGCGACACAACAACACTCACGTACTACCCTCAGTCTACTAGGTGACGTTACACACACACACACACACACACACGTACACACACACGGGGTCCAGGAGCAGCAGCAGCAGCCAGACAAAGGGACATGAAATCGCAGCGTTCGGTTCCAAGGGAGTGACTTCGGCGTTGACTTCGAGGACGCGGTCGCTCGTCACTCCCGCGTCTTCACCTTCCTTCCCTTCGCTTCTCTTTGCTTTCCTTTCTTTCTCTTCCCTTCCTCTCCTTCTCCTTTCCTTTCTTTCCCTTCCCTTCCCTTTCCTTCGCTTTCTTTCCCTTCCCTTCCCTTGCCTTTGCTTTCCTTTCCTTTCTTTTCCTTCCTTTCCTTCTCCTTTCCTTTCTTTCCCTTCCCTTCCCTTCCCTTCCCTTTCCTTTCCTTTCTTTCCCTTCCTTTCCTTCTCCTTTCCTTTCTTTCCCTTCCTTCCCTTCCCTTTGCTTTCCTTTTCTTTCTTTCCCTTCCCTTCTCTTCCCCTTCCCTTCGCTTCCCTTCGCTCGCCACAATATACCGTTCAAGGGAGAGAAAGAGAGAGTGAGAGAGAGGAAGAAAGACAGACAACTCGACTAATCTTTTCCTATTTTACTCTTTTTAATTCTTTCTTTATCTTCGTCTTTCCTGGCTGTGGTTGTTGTTAGCAATGGTTGTGGTTGGGTTGTTGTATACGCGAGTGAGAGAGAAAACAGTTCGACTCTCATTCTCCTCTTTGCTTTCATTCTATATCTTCGTCTTTCTTTGTTTGTTGTTGTTGTTTTTTTGTTGTTTGTGGTTGTGAGGTGGTGGTTGTATACTTGTTTATGGTTGCGTGTGTGTGTGCGTGCGTGTGTGTCCGTCTCCCTTCGTCTGTCTCTCTCCGTGCGTGGATTGAGACACGAGAGGGGACAAGAAGAGGGAGGGAGAGGGAGAGGGAGGGAGAGGAGAGAGGGTGGGAAGGGAGAGGAGGAGGAGGGGGAGGAGGAGGAGGGGGAGGAGGAGGAGGAGGAGGAGGAGAAGGAGAGAGAGAGAGAGAGAGAGAGAGAGAGAGAGAGAGAGAGAGAGAGAGAGAGAGAGAGAGAGAGAGAGAGAGAATATACGCCCTTTGAAATATTTAAGTTTAATTTCTCTGCGTCTGGTCTCAGTTGGCGCTCTTGAAAGATAAACAGATAGATAGATAGACAGATAGACAGATAGATAGATAGACAGATAAATGAAGAAAGTAAATAGAAGGAAAACAGAAGAAAGGAACAAGATAAGCAGATAAGACAGATAGACAGACAGATAGATAGACAGATAGATAGATAGACAGATAGATAAAGAAAGTAAAAAGAAGGAAAATAGAAGAAAGGAACAAAGTAATAGACCGCAAAACCTTGATAAAGATAGACAGATAGATAGAGAGATAAGGAAAAAAGAATAAATAGGAAAAAGAAAAAGGAGCAGAAAATACGAGACCGCAAGAGCAGAAGTGAGAGGAGGAGGAGGAGGAGGAGGAGGAGGGAAGGAGGAGGAGGGGAGGAAGACAAAGGAAGAGAGAGAGGAGGAGAGAGAGGAGGAGGAGAGGGCGACAGGAATTAATGGTTAACTTTTCTCTCTTTCGATGTTTTCTTTTTCTTTTGCAAATACGTTTATATTAATCTTTGTTTTTTTTTCTCCTTTATTTTTGTATCATCTTTGGTGTATATCTTTTTTTTTATTTGTGGAGAATTTATTTACTTTCTTTATACTTGTGAATGTTTGTTTGTTTGTTTGTCTGTTTGTCTGTTTGTTTGTCTGTGTGTGTTTCTGTCTGTCTGTTTGTCAATTTTCTCTTTCTCCTTTTTTGTCATTTTCTTGTTTTTCTTTGTTTATTTCTTTATCTATCTTTCTTTACCTATATCCATTTTTCTTTTTCCTTTCTTTGTTTGTTTGTCTGTTTTCTTCTTTCTTTCTTTCTTTTTCTTTTCTTTCTTTCTTTCTTTCTTTCTTTCTTTCTTTCTTTCTTTCTTTCTGTCTTTCTTTCCTTATCTTTTTTTCTTTCCTTCTCCTCTTATTCTCCCTCCCCCCCTCCCCTCTCTCTCTCTCTCTCTCTCTCTCTCTCTCTCTCTCTCTCTCTCTCTCTCTCTCTCTCTCTCTCTCTCTCTCTCTCTCTCTCTCTCTCTCTCTCCCCACTCTCTCTCTCCTTCTCCTTCCCTCCCTAATCCTCCCTCTCTCATTCCCAACCCCCCTCTCCCTCTCTCTCTCCCTGGGGGCGGCGCGGTGCATGGGATAAGTTAAGTAAGTGCAAAGTCATTCTCTGTTAATACGTGGGCCGTCATCATCGTGTACTTGGGTCATAGAGTAAGAGTGAACAGCAGTGGTTAGCGAAGGGGCGGGGCGAGCGGGCGGCGAAGCGAGGGAAAGGGAAGGGAAAAGGAACGGAAGGGGAGGTGCGCTGAATATTACATTTGTTTAGTATTCGTATTTGTATTTGGATTTTGTATTTCTCAAAGTCTGTACGTTGATTTGTGATTTGTTCTTGTATTCGTTTTTGGTGTGTGTCTGTCTGTCTGTCTTTAATTTGGTGGTGGAAAGGGGAAGGGCTTTTTTTTGTGTGTATTTCTGTTTTCTTTCTGAATGATATTGTGCTGGACTGCAGTTTATACTTGTAATGTATATCTTTATTAATATGTATCTGCTATGCTGTAGTCAATAAACCATCTATCTATCTATCTGTGTCTGTCTATCTATCTGTCTATCTGTGTTTGTCTGTGTTCGTCTGTTTATGTAAGGTTTGTTGTGCGTTTTTATGAATATCTGTTTGTGTGTTTTTGTCTATGTGTGTGTGTGTGTGTGTGTGTGTGTGTGTGTGTGTGTGTGTGTGTGTGTGTGTGTGTGTGTGTGTGTGTGTGTGTGTGTTTATAATCATTCAGTTTGTGTAATGTCATCCCATCCTCTTGATCCCATTAGTTAGCGGGATCTAATTTCTCTTAAGCTATCTTTTACTTCTCCCCTTTTATTCTTTATTGTCCGTGGCTGTGGTGCGTTAGAATTGCAGTAAGTTGTGGTATTTCGGCTCCACTTGTTACGTAGCGTTTAATGATAATAATAATAATAGTAAAAGAAAGTTGAATAATAGAGTTGAAGAGATGAGAGGAGAAAATATAAGAAGAGAAAGATAAAGAAGAGAGATAAAAGAGAACAAGAAAAAAGAGAAACAGAAAGAAGAGAAAGAAAAAAAAGAAGAGAAAGAAGAGAAAGATAAGAGAGAGAGAGAGAGAGAGAGAGAGAGAGAGAGAGAGAGAGAGAGAAAGGGATTATGCAGGTAGGTGTGGTGAGGTGGAGGAGGGATTAGGGAAGGGTCGGAGGAAAGAGTGGAGGGAGGGAAGGAAAAAAGGAGACCAAGCTGGGGAGGGGCCGGAGGGAAGGGAGGAAAGGCTCATCCGTGATTACATAAGTTCAGATTCTCTTTAAAGCGACTGGAAACGCTTCGGCAGGTGACTTAACTAGGAGGGTTGTGACACCTCTCTTGCGATGCTCCTTTGTTTTGGAAGTCTTTTGTTTTATGTGTGTTTTTCTATTTTTTCATTTATGTTTTTTCTAATTTTTTGTCTTGTGCGTTTTCTGTGGTTTTATTTTTTCTCGTTTCTATATTTTTCTATTTTTCTTACTCCTATGTTTTGATCGTTTTTCTTTTCTTTTCCTTCTCTGTTTTCTTTTATGTACGTTTGTTTTCAGTCTGTCTACTTTGCAAGGCTCGTAACACTGCCTGACGTGACCTTTTCCAGCATAATTTACGCCATTCCTTTGTGGTCGAATTTGTAATGCTCAAAGTCGTATCGGTGACATTTGCTCGATTATCTTCTCTTCGTTAATTGAGATCTTGTGGCTGTGGGCTTGACACGCTTAGTTTTGCGGTGGAGGACATGTTTAGGTCTTTTCATAAACCGACTAAAACTGGACTGCTTCGTCTTGCTCTCTCTACTATTAACTGCTCCATTTCGTGACCTTCATCTCTTCGTTAATAAAAATCTTGTGGTTGTGGATTGTCATGCTTAGTTCTGTGGTGGTGCTGATGTGGTTCTTCTCCTAAAGTGACTAACCGCACTTCTTTGTTTTGTTCCCTCTACGATCAGCTGCTCCATTTCTTGACCATCCTTTCGTTAATCAAGATCCTGTGGTTGTGGATTGACATGCTTAGTTCTGTGGCGGAGGATTTGCTGATGTGGTTCTTCTCATAAACCAAATAAAACTGCATTGCTTCGTCTAGTTCCTTATACCATTAGCTGCTCCATTTCTTGACCTCCTTCCTTTCGATAATCAAGATCCTGTGGTTGTGGATTGACATGCTTAGTTCTGTGGGGAAGTACCTGCGTAGCTCTTTTCATATACCAAATAAAACTGCACTGCTTCGTCTTGTTCTCTCTACTATTAACTGCTCCATTTCTTGACCTCCTTCCTTTCGTTAATCAAGATCCTGTGGTTGTGGATTGACATGCTTAGTTCTGTGGGGAAGTACCTGCGTAGCTCATCTCATAAACCAAATAAAACTGCACTGCTTCGTCTAGTTCCTTATACCATTAGCTGCTCCATTTCTTGACCTCCTTCCTTTCGATAATCAAGATCCTGTGGCTGTGGATTGACATGCTTAGGTCTGTGGCGGAGGATTTGCTGATGTGGTTCTTCTCCTAAAGTGACTAACCGCACTTCTTTGTTTTGTTCCCTCTACTATCAGCTGCCCCATTTCTTGACCTTCTTCCTTTCGTTAATCAAGATCCTATGGCTGGGGATTGACATGCTTAGTTCTGCGGGAAAGGACTTGCTGACGTGGCTGTTCTAACAAAGCGACCAACTGCACTTCTACATATATTTCTCTATAATTATCTACTTCTTTTTTTCTCAGCGGCTTTCACTCGTACCCGTTGCCCTATCTCTCCTTCCTCAACGCTACAGTATTCCGTGTAATTTGGGGCACGTAATTCTCACTCATGTTAAAAGTAAGTGTTGGCCTTTGGTAGAAGCTAAATAATATGTCACCTTTGTTTACCAGACGCGTGAGTGAGACGGTTTAGGTTATAATTTTCGTCAAAGGAAGTTTCTGTGCGGTGCATGAACTAAATTCCGTCCTCCAGTACTTTGCTTTGATTCGTATTGTCAAAGATTTCGGGACGCGCACACACACACACACACACACACACACACACACACACACACACACACACACACACACACACACACACACACACACACACACACACACACACATTGGATAAGGCTTTCGTAGAGGTTGTTGTGGGTATTGCCATGTGTAGCTCTAATCCCTTCCTCCCTCTCTCCCTCCTTCTTTTTCCTATCTCCATTTATATTTTACTTTTGCTTTCCTTTCTATTCCTCCTTCCTCCGACTCCTTTTCTTTCACCTCTCCTTTTCTTCTTGTCGTGTTGCTGCTTCTTCTTCATTTCTCCCCTTCTCCTCCTCCTCTCCGTCATATTTCTTCTTCCTGTTTAATCTTTCACACACACGCTCTTTCCTTCTCTTTCTGTCTGGGGTTGGCGAGCTCTCTTAGGGTCATATTCTTAAACCTTATTGGGGCGCACACACAAACATTGGATAAGGCTTCTGTAGAGGTTCTGGTGGGTAGTTTTGTTAGCCTGGTAGTAGTTTGACAAGGCTTCTGGACCATGAACGTGAAAAAGACTCCTGAAAACCCGACTAACTTCCTTTGCTGCCTCGTGATGTATTTGTAATAACTGTATAAGGGTCTGAGAATGCGGGTCTTTATGCAGGCAAACGATCGACTTCCTAGCCAGACATTCTGCCACACGTATTCTGTCTCCTCCTTTTAAATGACTCATCTGACCTTGAGGAACGGTAGTCGAGTCAGGTGATGTGATGTATACCTCAACGAATAAGGTTTTTGTTCTCTTATAAATTCTGTTCACGTTGTGTGGCTTCTGTTGTCCATAAGGTGACCAAAATGAGACAACCTCTGTTTTCATTACACGAGTCGGTTGATGTGCTGCACCTCAACGAGTATGATTTTTGTTTTCTTATCAATTCTGTTCATGTCTCCTGTGTATTAATCTTGCTTGCTGAGTGTCCTCTGTCACCTCTGAGGTCAACAAAATGAGATAACTTTTTTATTTTCATTACACGAGTCAGGTGATGTGCTGTGCCTCAACGATTACGATTTTTATTCTCTTTTAAATTCTGTTCATGTGTTCTGTTCTGTGTTCATGTCTCCTGCGTATTAATCTTGCTTGTTGTGTGTCCTCTGTCACCTCTAAGGGCAGCAAAATGAGATAACTTTTTTTATTTTCATTACACGAGTCATTTGATGTCCTGTGCCTCAACGATTAAGATTTTTGTTCTCTTTTAAATGCTGTTCATGTCTCCTGCGTATTAGACTTGCTTGTTGTGTGTCCTCTGTCGCCTTTGAGGTCAGTAAAATGAGATTCCTTTTGTTTCTCTCATTACACGATTCAGGTATTGTGCTGTACCTCAACGAATACTAATTTTGTTCTCTATCGATTCTTTCCTCGTCTGTTGCGTAACTTGCTCGTTGTGTGTGTGTGTGTGTGTGTGTGTGTGTGTGTGTGTGTGTGTGTGTGAGAGAGAGAGAGAGATGACTTATTTTACCATACGAATCGTTGTCTTTCTTACCTGTCGTCTTTTTCACTTGTCAATAATAATTCCATACAAACGTTGCGGTTAATACTTGCCCCTTCTGCGGCGGGGACAGCTGGTGAGGCAATACTTATTTACATGCCTTTCCCCGCACGACCATTCCAGTGTTCAAGAAAAGAGGCCATTTTAAAACGTGCGACACTAAACACAAATTGACCCCCGTTGAGAAAGCTTGGATAAATCCGATAAGCGTTGTTCTACTGACGGAGGGAAGGAGGAGGAGGAGGAGGAGGAGGAGGAGGAGGAGCAGGAGGGGACGGTACTGACTTAGAGAAGAGCACGAGGAGGAGGAAGGGAGGAAGAGGTCTCAGGGGGAAGGGGAGAGAGAGAGGAAGCTTCTGCGAGTAGGTGAGGGGATTTGAAGGGATGGGAAGGAAGATAAAGGGGTTAAAGGGAAGAGAAAAGGAAGGGAAGGAAGGGGGAAAAGCGGAGAATGAAGGGGGAAATGAAGGGGGATGAAGGGGTTACGAAGGGGATGAGAAGGAGGGGAATGAAAGGGTTAGCGGGATGGGAAGGAGGAGAATGAAGGGGGTTAGTGAAGGGGAGGGGAAGGGGGGGGGGGCTGTTGCAAGTAAGGGAGGTGTGTCCAAGAATGAAGGGGGCGTTACCGGGGGAAAGGGGGCGGAGCGAGGGGGGACGTCTTTCCATGTATTGCAACAGAGAGAGAGAGAGAGGGGGAGAGAGCGAGCGAGAGGGAGAGCGCTATGGGTCTGTATATGGTGAATTAAGGATATTGAGTAAAAAGCCGAGGAATACCGAGAAAGGGACGCGCTGTTTCGTCATACGCGGCACTTACGGGTGTAGAAAAAAGTCCCGGGGAGGAGTGCGGCGCGTGCACGTTTACCGGGAAGCGATCTGAGGGACATGAATATTTGACTCCGGGCGCTGCGCACTTACCAGGCTGCAGTACTCCGACCCCTTGTGGCATGCCCGGCGCCTTACACTACTACAAGAACAACAACAGCTACTTATACTGCATTAACAACAACAACAGTTTCTCCTTCTCTTCTTCTTCTTCCTCCGTCTCTTTCTTCTCTTCCTCCTCCTCCTCCTTCTCCTCAGAGCTCTCGTGGCATGCCCGGCGCCTTACACTACTACAAGAACAACAACAACAGCTACTTATACTGCATTAACGACAACAACAACAGTTTCTCCTTCTCTTCTTCATCTTCTTCCGTCTCTTTCTTCTCTTCCTCCTCCTCCTCCTCTTCCTCGGACCCCTTGTGGCATGCCCGGCGCCTTACACTACTACAAGAACAACAACAACAGCTACTTATACTGCATTAACGACAACAACAACAGTTTCTCCTTCTCTTCTTCATCTTCTTCCGTCTCTTCTCTTCTTCCTCCTCCTCCTCCTCCTCAGAGCTCTCGTGGCATGCCCGACCCTGGAACAACAACAACAGCTACTTATTCTGCATTAACGACAACAACAATAGGTTCTTCTCTTCTTCTTCCGTCTCTTTCTTCTTTTTCCTCCTCCTCCTCCTCCTCCTCCTCCTCCTCCTCCTGCTTCAATAAGAACATCTACTACTATTACTACTACTATCACTACTGCTGTTTTTGTTGCTATTTCTACTGATCTTTCCTTTTTTGTCTTTCTCTTTTTCTCTTGCTTCGCTTTCATTCTCTTCTTTTACCTTCCAGTCTTTTCTTTAACTTTCTCATTTACTTCCATTTATTTCCTTTCTTTCTTCCGTTCCCTTCCCTTCCCTTCCCTTCCCGTCCCTTCCCTTCCCTTCCCTGCCCTTCCCTTCCGTTCCCTTCCTTTCCCTTCCCTTCCCTTCCCTTCCGTTCCCTTCATTTCCCTTCCCTTCCGTTCCCTTCATTTCCCTTCCCTTCCGTTCCCTACCATACCCTACACTCCACCCCATATACAAGCGGCCATATCCTTATACTTAACACTACTACCACCTCCTAGACTTGATTACCGTCTAACAAAGCCTCTATTTACGCTTAACTCATTTTCCTTCGTTTGATTATATTCGTAAGTGTCTAACCCACTCGTAGTCACTTAATAGCGGCTCTTCTACCACTTCTACGGCACCGCTATAGCTTGAAACAGTCCTTCTTTCTTCCTTCTTTCTCTCATCTCGCCTCCTCAGCCTCCCTCTGTTATAACCCTTTTCAATCCTCTTATGTCTCTCTGTGTCTCTGTCTCTCGATCTACCCTTCTCCCATCTCTACAGTATTACCTTCCCATTTCATATTCTCCTCGGAAAACCACGCACCCTTTCATTCATCCTCTCATCCACTCTCTCTCTCATCCTCTTACCATCACCCATTCCCACCCTCCTTGACCATCACGGCCATCGTCACACCATCTCCCTTCCCCTTCCCCTTCCCACGCTCAGCTCATGTCACCTCCCTCTCTCTGTCTCTCGAATCGGTACCTCCCATCCACTCACTCTTCTCTCTCGCGGCACAAGGACCACAAGCAGTACATTTCCCCATATTGCAGAGTCGGGGCGTGATAAATTCTCATTACCCCGGCAGTTTCGTCACGCGCGGGGCACCCAGGCAGAGTCGGGGGTGGGTGGGTGTGCGTGCGTGTGTGCATAGAGCTGATACGTGTTACCGACCATATCGCGAGGGACACATACACAGGTTAATCACTTTGCTAAATCGCCACCAACACACTCATGATTACGTGGGTGTAGCGAGCAATTACCGCGCGTTGTTTTCATGTTGGGAAGTGTGTGTGTGGAGGAGGAGGTGGAGGATTGGTGATAAGGGAGAACTGGGTATAGCGTTTAAGTACAGTGCGGGGCGGTGGGAGAGCGCGTGTGCCTGAGGGGAGGGATGAGAAAGGGGCAACATGCAAGCACACGGGTGGACAGACAGAGAGACAGACGGCGGTTCGGACTCTTTACAAAGGCTTATGATTGGTCAGGTCATCGACGGTGCGCTGTGTGTTAATTATTCAGCCTTTCGGGTCGATAAGTCAGGTGTAAACAAGCGCTAGAGGTGAGCGAAGGAAGGGAGTTGAAAGTGAGGAGTAAGTGCTTTGAAAAGGTGAAAAGAGTAAAAGTTGTGTTGTACGAGTTTGAATAATGATAATTGGTGTTGGGGGGGGGGGGGGAAGGTTAGGTGTGTGTGTGTGTGTGTGTGTGTGTGTGTGTGTGTGTGTGCGTGCGTGTACGTTTCTCTCTCTCTCTCTCTCTCTCTCTCTCTCTCTCTCTCTCTCTCTCTCTCTCTCTCTCTCTCTCTCTCTCTCTCTCTCTCTCTCTCTCTCTCTCTCATAACTACAACATCAACAACAAAAAACAACGACAGCATTAGCAAAAACAACATCAACAACAACAAAACAGCTCTCCTTTTTCTCTTCTCCCTATTTTCTTCAGCCACTACTACTACTACTACTACTACTACTACTACTACGACTACTACTACTACTCCCACCACTCTGGCACTCTGCGAATCACCACTTGCAGCCTCCTTCTCTCGCTCTCTCTCACTCACTCTCCGTGCCCATCTATCCAGCCATAAACCCGTAGAAAAGGCTAATAAACCGTCTCCAGCGAGATAAAACTCCACATCCCGGGCTTGAGGGGGCAAAAAACACAATAAAACGGAAGAAGGAAGGAAGGAGGAGGAGGAGGAGGAGGAGGAGTAGGAGGGCGTACGCTTCCTCGCTACCCTGGCTCTCTCCTCCTCCTCCTCCTCCTCCTCCCCTCCCCGTCTGGTTCACGCCGCCGTTCCCTTCCGTTCGCTTGCATGGTGTTCGCGGCGGGAGATAAAAACACATAACTAAATCTTTCGCCTCGCTATTGTTTTTCCTTGTAAATTTTATTGAGCCTCGGGGGGACACTATCTCGGGGTCTCCGCGGCGCCATGTCATTCCCGGGGCAGATTAAAGATCGCGGCGATAGTTTTGAGCATAAAGGAACATTAAGATAAATAAATGGGAACGGGAACGATTGGATAATAACTTGATAAAGGAGAGAGAGAGAGAGAGAGAGAGAGGGAGAGAGGAGGGAATTGTGCTGTGATGGAAGGGACGTGGCGGCGTTGTTTATTTTTTTTTTTCACGGCTTATTAGAGTTGATGTAGTTTTAAGTTTGTAAACACCGTAACGAGGGAGTGAGGCAATTTGGTTCGACTGCGGGAGAGAGCGCGCGCGGAGGGAGGGAGAGACAGCAATTACACCAGGAAAAATGAAAGGAATATTACACCAGGGACAATATTATGAGAGGAATTACACCAGTACAGGAAAATACAAGAGAAACTACACCAGGAGAAATATCATAGGTGTCGGGAACGCGTCAGGACAAGTGAGCCAGTTTGTTTCCTGTTCGCGGCGACTCGTAATGTCAACACAACCTCACGCGACTCTCGGCTTGTGTACACATTAGCGTTATTCACTTGCCTCGCGCCCCCGCCACTCCGCCGGCCATTCAGATGAGTCAGGAGAGCCGGCAAGCACGCGAGGGACATAGGTTACGGTGGTGGGTTGGCTCACTGGGTTATTAGTGAGATTATCCGCCGGCCACGATGACTCGGCACTCCGCACTTCACTCCAAGCCTCCTCATCTTATCCATCCCATTCTCCCTTCCTCACTCAGCCCAGGGTCCATACTCACACACCCACATTTGATAAGGCTTTTGTAGAGGTTGTGAGCATTTCCATGGGGGGTAGTTTTTTGACCCTGGTGGTAGTTTGACAAGGCTTCTGTTCCGTAAGAGAGAAAAAACCCAACTCTCGAGAATATGGCTAATCTTCTTTTCGGCCTTTGGAAGTATGTAGTTGATATGGAGTCGAAAGAGTCGGAGAGTATTGCTTCTGCAGCCTCCGTTACATCCTTTCTGCCTATCTTCTTCCTTTCGTCATCTCTAGTCTCTTTTCCATCTTTCCTCCTTCTCCCTCCCTTCGTCACACTCTTTCTAACAGTCTTCTTCCTCTATCTACAGTTTTCTTATCTTTTCCCTCTTCTCTCATTCTCCTTTCCTCACCCAGCCTCCATCAAACCCTTCCTAATAGTCTACTTCCTTCATCTCGTCCCTTATCTTTTTCCTCTCTTCTCATTCTCATTTTATAACAGTCCTCTTCCTCCATCTTCAGCCTCCCAATCTTTTCCCTCTTCTCTTTTTCCTTCCTCAACCCACCCAGCCTCCCTCACACCCTTTTTGATTCTCTTTCCTTCGTCTCAACCCTCCTTTTATTCTCCCTCTTCTCCCGTTTTCATTTTATAACACTCCTCTTCTTTCATCTCGTCGCCTAATCTTTTCCCTCTTCTTCTTTTTCCCTCCCTCACCCCGCCCAGCCTCCGTCACACCCCTTCTGGAAACCTTATCATCGGAGTGCTAGTGTTACCAGCTCAGGGTACGAGGCTATGTATTAAGCCAGCGTGACAGCCTATTAATCCCTGTCGCTCCGTCTCGGGTGTCGTGAGTGGCGGGTTGAGGGGAGGAATCATGTTAGCTGCGGCCGCGGACTTGAGGGAATATTCTTAAACACTTCGGTTCCCCAAGCACACACATTTGACAAGGCTTTCGTAGGAGTTGTGGGCATTTCCAGAGGTACTTTTATGACCCTGGTGGTAGTCTGACCCTTATTCTGTACTATGCACGTGAGAAAACACTCGTGATAACCCGATTAATCTCCATTTCGACGTTTGGAAATGGTTGACATGAGAGGAGGACGTGTGTGCGGATACTGACCTTGGTTGCTTATGAGGGGACGGAAGGCAGGCAGTTGGAAGGCAGAATGAAGTCTCTTATAGTCTTCCAAATATGTCCAGGCCGGTCTTGTGTAGGCTCCGCGGGTCCTTTCCTCCCCTCTGCTCTGCCACACGGTCTCAACACCTGTCTCTTCCTCTCATATGTAAGCTATAAGTAACATATGAGAGGAAAAAGTAGGTGTTGGGACTGTATGGCGGAGCAGAGGGGAGAAATGGACCCGCGGGAGCCAACGCCCTAACGAACTCGACAATAGGTCTATATTATTTAGCGAATCGGACTCCCATTACGACTGTTTTCCTAAGGCCACAGAGAAGATTAACCGGGTTTTCATTGGTGATTATCCCGTTCAAGACGCAGAAGTCGTGTAAAACTATCACCGGGATCACAAAGCAGTCAATGGAAATCCTACTGACTTCTACGAGAGGCTTTTCAAACAGGCGAGCTGAGGCGGCGGTACGTTTAGGAAGGTCGGAATTGTCAGACGCTTCGACCCCTCACATCAACTATATCCAAAGGCCAAAAAAAGGAGATCAGTTGGGTTCTAATAAGTGTTTTTTAGGTTCGTGGCACAGAAGAAGAGTCAGACTACCACCAGGGTCAGTAAACCACCCCTGGAAGTACCCACAACTCCTACGAAAGCCTTGTCAAATATGTGTGCTTGGGCGCCGAAATGTTCAATAATAACCCCAAATCTCTCACTGATAAAGATGGAAGGTGTTTGCTGTGCCCTCCTAACCCCTTGGCAAGTGTGCGTGCGTGACCGTGTTCTCAAATGTCTGTTCCCTTAAGATTCAGTCGACAGGCAAGGAGTGAAAACATTGCTGTACCCTTGATCGTAGGTGTCCAGAATTTACGAGTGCTGGTAAGTGACATATTCCGTGCACAAAGATACGCACTCAAACGCTGGAGAAAGAGAAAGCAAACACCGCCTATGTCGTGCCACTGTGCAAGAAAGCCATATAAATAATTCTGCAAGTTTCTCACATGCAATTCCTTGTTAGTGAATCACCTTTTAAGAATTTGACTAAGATTTTTTTTTTATACATTTATATCTTCAATTTTACCTGAACGTGAGCCGCACACCTTCATTCAAGAGTCTGAGGTCCATGTTTTTTAATCTATGCATGCAGGCGAAGTGAGTGGCCGATACGTTTAACAATACGCACTTAAGTTTACCACCTTGACAGCCGTAGAGTTATGGCCATTCATTTAGATTACGAGGCAGGGACACGCTCTCGGCCATGCTCCCTCATAGAGTAACGCCGCCCACAACTACCTGTACACACACACATAACCTGGAAAATGAGGATAATGAGCCATATCGCCTCTCGGAACGGTGTTTGCATTATGGTATTAGGGCAGCGTGGTAGTGGTGGTGCAGGCGGTGGTCACTCCACTCCCACGGACATAAACCCGAGGGCCAAGAAAATACACCTCCTTACCACGTGAACATTCTGAAGCATTAGGATATATATAGCATTAAACACTTAAATCTCCTTCTCTGCACATGACTTTCTACTCTTGCTCATCCCTATTGTATCCAAATCCCTTATGCAGGAGTTTACCAGTAGAGGGGAGGAGAGGAAGAAAAGGGGAAGAAAGAGAGCGGGCTAAGCAAAGAAGAGGGAAGTTAATTAAGGGAGGAAGGGAAGGCAGAAGACGGAAAAAAAGACGAGAAGGGAGGAGGAGAGAGGACTAAGAGAGGGGGAGAAGAAAAAAGAGAGGAGAGGAAGAAAAGGGGAAGAAAGAGAGCGGGCTGAGCAAAGAAGAGGGAAGTTAAGGGAGGAAGGGAAGACAGAGGACGGGGAAAAAAAAGAAGGGAAGAGGAGAGAGGACTAAGAGAGGGGTAGCAAGAGGACGCCACGACAGATATCACGTACGGAAGGGACTAAAACGTTGTGGGTCATCCTTTTGTTGTTAGTGTTTGCGCTGGCCACGTTTAAGAGCCACGTAAAAAGTTCCCAATAGGTTTACTTACAATGGCGTGTGTGTGTGTGTGTGTGTGTGTGTGTGTGTGTGTGTGTGTGTGTGTGTGTGTGTGTGTGTGCGTGTGTGTGTGTAACTGGATTAGCAAGCACCACCGCCTCGATTCTGTCACTCTATTGATAGCTTCGAGGGGTTTTAAGAGTCAAGGGAAGGGACGGACTGGTTGGCTTCTCCTCCATCTCTCCCTATATATATTCCTTTTATCCTCCACCTCCCTCTCTCTCTCTTCCTTTTATCCCTATTTATGCCGCGGTTTGAGACGGAGCGGCACTCAAGTCGTATTTTTCCCTCCTAAGGTCATTCCGATCAGAGCAATAATAAGGGTCATAATCGGGGGTTTTATATGATTTTTTCCCCCTTGAGAGCGAGCGAGCGAGCGTCCAGGAGCCATATTCTATCGGCGCCCAAGCACACACATATTTGACACGGTTTTCCTAGGAGTTTTGAGCCTTTCCAGGGATAGTTCAGTGACTCTGGTGGCAGTTCAACCCTACTTCTGTACCATGAACCCAAGGAAGCACTAATGAGAACACGATTATACCCGTTTTTTGGCCTTTGGAAATTGATGATGTGTGCGGCGGAGGAAGAGTCTGAGCACACCGACCCGTTGAGGCAAGTCCCTGGTTGACGGATAGGACGTTTACGACTGCGCTCTGTAAATACGAGGAGGACGGTCTGCCTGGGGTCTGCCTTTTACCGTAAGTTTAATACAGTCCCCCCCGCGAAGGCATTGAGGGTGGGAACGCGGCGGACGGTTTTATTGGCTGGTTCATTACGGTATATATCATCGATGGGTATTTTTACGAGCTTGTGTGATCTATGTATGAAGGAGTCGTGAGGGTAGTGGTGTATGTGTGTGTGTGTGTGTGTGTGTGGAGGGGGTGATGGGGGGGGGGGGGGCTATGTGTGTGTTGGGGGGGGGGGGGACGACTGTGTGTGTGTGCGTGTGTGTGTGTGTGTCCGCCTTCCCCTTCCCTGCCCTTCCCTGTCCGGTTCACACATGCAGACAGCCTCCATGTGTGTGTGTGTGTGTGTGTAATACTCTCGACATCCTCATATAGTACCATCACCATTCTCCTTCCTTCCTCCTCCTCCTCTTCTTCCTCCTCCTCCTCCTCCTCTTCCTCCTCCTCATCATCATCATCCTCTTACCCAACTCCATCCCTTGCCCCATTACACACTCCCCCTCCCTCCTCCTGCTCCTCCTCCTTCTCCTCTTCCTTCCTCCCTTCCTTCGTAATTAATACCTCCCGTTATGGCCACAGGTCGAGCATTTATTTCCCGGAATTGCAGAATTAGGAATAAGAAGGTGACAGTAATGACGGCTTGTAATTGGACGGCGGCGATGGGTGACGAGGAGGAGGAGGAGGAGGAGGAGGAGGAGGGTGATGATGATGATGATGATAGGGGGAGATGAAGGAGATAAAATGGGATAGGTGACGTTGGAGGAGGAAGAAGAGGAGGAGGAGGAGGAGGAGGAAGAGGAGGAGGAGGAGGAGGAGGAAGAGGAGGAGTAATAGTTATAGTGATGCTTCCTTGTGGTCAGAAATTATGGTGCTTGGTGGCGGTGGTTTTAAGGTAACAGTGATGGTGGTGGTGGTGGTGGTGGTGGTGACGTGATTAATAAGGTAAGGGACGGTAGACAGGTGGGCAGGAGGGTAGGTAGGTAGGTGTCGGGAAGGGAGGGAGAGGGAGGGAGGATGAAAGGGAAAGTAAGGGAGGAAAAGGGGAAAGAAAGAAAGGAAGGAAATGAAGAGGAGAAGGGAGGAAGAAGACGGAAAGAGAAAGGGAGATGGGTGGGTGTATGGGCGTGAGGGTGGGTAACTTGGTAGATAGGTGTGGGCGGGAGGTGGGCGGGAAAAGGAGATGAGTGAGCTGGAGTAAGGGTTTAAGGGTGGGTGTGAGAAAAGGTAAGGTAAGGGAAGGTTAAGTGGACAGGTGGGTGGGTAGGAAGGTGTCAGAGGTGCTGTAGTGATGGGTGTCTGGGAGGGAGAGTGAGATGGGTGTAAGGGTAGAGAAAAATGAACAACAAAAGACTAACATGACATCATAATAACAAGGGTGGACTTAAATGGGTGCTTGGCTCGATTTATTATTATTTCTCCTTATTATCGTCATCATTGCTTCCTTTAGTGCGGGCTGTCGTAATGCTGATGGACCGGAAGGATGATTTACGTGTACGGCGCTAACAGACTGGTGAGGTGGGCAGTTGGGTGTTGGTGGTGGTGGTTGTTAGGGATGGTCAGTACGTGAAGCAGATTGGTAGGTGTGTGTGTGCGCGGGTGGGTGGGTGAGGAGCAGGTTAATAGCGTGTTAGGTAATGAGTGTAGATATCAAAAAGGCAGCTTGATAGACAGATATACAGGTTGAGTGATTAATTGACTGAGTGACCAATAGATGACAAGACAATTTAGAGAGGTTGAAAGAGAGATGAATAGCTTGCGATAGTGAGTGTAGGTGTCAAAAGGTAGAAAGATAGATTAATAGGTTGATTGAATGATAGGTAAACTGATTGATTAGGGATCTGATAGTAGACGAGACAGTTTGGAGAGGGAGATAAAGAGAGATGAGAGATGAGAATGAAAATAAAGAGAAGTGAAATAAACGAAAGAAGAGAGATAAGAGAAAAAGGTAGAAGATAAGCGAGGAGATAAGAGAGAGAGAAAGAAAAAAAAAATAGACACAAACGAAATTAGACACATAGACAAGCAAACAGACGGACAGACACACATACAGGCAGACAGACACACAGACAGACAGACAGACAGACAGACACGATACCTCCCCCCCACCCCCTCGTAGACCAAACAATGAAGACAAGAGAACAAAACTAGAGAGAAAAAAAGGAAAAAAATAAAACCCATTCCACTGAAAAAATAAAAATGAAAATAATAAAAAAAGAACATTGAGGATAACCCGTTCTTCCTGCTTCCTTTCCTCTTCTCTCCCTCACTCTCTCACTCCCCGTTTTACCTTCCCTTGTTCTCTCTCTCCCTCTCTCTCACCCTTCTCTTCCTCCCCTTTTGCTCTCCCTCCCTCCTTCCCTCCCTCTCTCTCGCCCCCTTCCTTCCCAAACCCTCTCGGCAGAAGACCCACGTTTGAGATTGCATCACGGCCGCTAAAAGTCACATTAGGTTCAGATTTTCAAATATTTCTAAAGGGCTCACACACACACGCACACACACACATTGGATAAGGCTTTCGAAGAGTGTGTTAGTATTGCCATGAGTATCTGTATTGTGTTAGTATTATGATCCTAGTAATTGTTTAAGATTTCTCACACACCCGCGTTTGTTAAGGATTTCGTAGATGTTGCGGGTGCATGGGTAGCATTGTCATGGGGAGTGTTATGAGCCTACTGATAGTTTGATATGGCTTTCGTAGAGTCTGCTGTGGGTATGTAGTATTGCCATGGGTAGTATTATGAGCCTAGTGATGGTTAGATAAGGCTTTCGTGGAGGTTGTGTGGGTATTGCCGTGGGTAGTGTTAAGCATAGTGATAGATAGATAAGGCTTTCGTAGAGGTTACTGTGGGTAGTATTGCCATGGGGAGTATTATGAGCCTAATGATAGTTTGACAAGGCTCCTTACCTACCCATATGATAAGGATTTCGTAGAGGTTGTGTTAGTATTGCCATGGGTAATTGCATGAACCTAGTGATAGTATGACAAGGGTTCTTACACACCAACTTTTGATAAGGCTTTGGTAGAGGTTGTTGTGGGTGGGTAGTATTGCCATGGGCAGTATAATGAGCCTAGTGATCGTTTGACAAGGCTCCTTCTGCACCATAAATGTTAGAAATACTCATAAGAATCCTACTAATCTCCTTTGTGGCCTTGGGAAATATTGTTGAGAGAATCGAAAGCAGCTGAGAGTACGGGCCAGACATTCTCCTTCCCCTCTTCCCCCCCCCCCCCTCCTTCCACCACCGCCGCCACCACCAGCCAGGCATCAGCGGCACTTAATGGCTCAACTGGCACTCCCGAGGGCAGTTAATACAGATGGAATTGGTTGGTGGCTACATTGTCTTGCGAAACAGGTTGGCGGGAGGGAGGGAGGAGGAGGAAGGGGAAGGGGTGTTAGTATGTACGTGATATTGTTGTTGTTGGGATTGTTTTGTTGTTGTTGTTGGTGTTGTTGTTGTTGTTGGTGGTGGTGGTGGTGGTGGTGGGTATTCGGCTAAAATTGGCGTCTGAAAAAAATGGCTTAGGAAAAATGGCAATAGATAGGTAGATAGAGGGATAGATGAATAGCTGAATAGATAGATAGACAGATAATAGTTTCTCTTATAACATTGGAGGACGCGGGTTCGAGTCCTGCCCGCCGCCACAAGTTGGGATTTTTCAGTCACCGCCGAGTGGCCTCAGACTACCAACATGCTGTCCTGAAAGCCACCTTAAAGAGAGAATCAAAGATGAGCTCCGGGGGGGGTAGCGTGAACCAAGCAGGATGCCGCCACTATGAACACTTGCCTGCGTGCGCCATAACGGGCAGGAACCGACCAAGAACAGGAACAGCAAGGACAGACAGTGATAGTTACAAGGCCTCCAGTGGCAGCAATAACGACAGCAATAGCGTCAGTGGTAGCGGCTCTAACAAAGGCCAGTTATGAGCCGCGAAACGAGCGTATGACGTCACTAATGAGTCTGACATCAGAGAGAGAGAGAGAGAGAGAGAGAGAGAGAGAGAGAGAGAGAGAGAGAGAGAGAGAGAGAGTTATTTAGGTAAGGAGTTATTTCATTGCAGTATTAGTAGTGGTTTAAGGGGTCATTTAATGGGAGGAAGGGAGGGAGGGAGATGAGAGGAGAGGGGAGACAAAGGGAGAGAAGGTACGGAGGGAGGGAAATGAGAGGAGAAGAGGGAAGGAACGAATGGGAGGAAAGGGAGGAAGGGAGGTAAGAGAGGAGAAGGAGGAGGGAAAGAGGGAAGGAAAAAAGGGCTGCCGGAGAAGAAAGCAAAGATTAAGAGAAAGAAAAGAAGGAAGGATGGGAAGAAAAGGAAGGAGAGAAGGGAGGAAGGGAGGAAGAGAAGGAGAGGAATAGGGACAGAGGGAGGGAATGAGGGATGAAGAAGAGGAAAGGAAGGATGAAGAGAAAGAAAGGAAGGGAAGGAGAGAAAGGAGGAAGGGAGAGAGAGAATAGAGGAAGAGAGAGGAGAGGAGGAGGAGAGGTTTAGAGGAGCGAAAGAGAAAGGGAATAAGCGACAAAGGGGAAGAAAGGGAAGGAGGGAGGGAGGGAGGGGAGATGGAGGGAAGGAGGGAAGATGGAGGGGAGGGAGGGAAGGAACGGAAGACATGTCAGTGGTCACATTGATTAATGGTCATTAGTTATTATTACTCTCTCTCTCTCTCTCTCTCTCTTCTTTCTTCTTTCTTTACTTACACTTAATTTCCTTCATTCTATCGTTCTTTCCTGACTTTTATTTATTTATTTATTTTTTTACAGTATTTTTTTTTCATTCATTGTTTTCTTACTCTTTCTCAATATGCTTTCTTACTCTCTTCCTCCTTATCTTGCTTTCTTTTCACTTAATTTCTTTCATTCTATCCTTCTTTCCTCTCTTTCCTTCTTTTTAATTTGTTTTTATTTGATATTTGATTTCTTCGTTGTCTAACAGCCATCACCATCAACATCATCACAATCGTCATCATCAATTAACTCCACTGTCATTTTTTCACTTATTTTCATCATTATCATTTAACTATTTTTTTTCTTTTTTGCATCACATGTCTCGAGTTTCATCATCCCACCACTTGCGTCACCACACCCACTACCTCCCCCCCCCCTTTACCCCCTACTCCCCTCCCCTCTTGACTTGGCTATGGTCTAACTAACTCCCAAACACCTTATTTATCATGCCATCTCTTTTTTTTTTTATCCGTATCGGCTTTCACAACATCCTCCCTCTGGTCCTGTCACACTCGTCGCCCCACCAAGACACCTCTCTCCCCTTCTAACTACTAACTACCTGAACTAACTCTCTAACACATTACTTAACATCTCTTCCTTCCATCTCTCTCTTTTTTATCCCTATCACATTTCACAACATCCTCCCTCCCTCTGTTCCCTTCACACTCGTCGCCCAGACGCGGACACTTCCTCGCCAGGTCTATGATTACACCTGGGCGGCCGGAAGCGCTTCGTCACTCACCTGCGCGGGGCGGAGGAGAGGCCGCTTTAGGTAATTAACAAACAGGTAAAGTGAATACACGACCCTTATAGGTAATGCACGGATAGGTATATGGGCGGGGCGCGGAGAGAGGGAGGGAAGGAGGGAGGGAGAGAGAGGGAGAGAGATGGTGAGGTTAGGGGTGGGAGTGAGAGACAGAGACAGAAAACTAGAGAGAGAGAGAGAGAGAGAGAGAGAGAGAGAGAGAGAGAGAGAGAGAGAGAGAGAGAGAGAGAGAGAGAGAGAGAGAGAGAGAGAGAGAGAGAGAGAGAGAGAAAAAGATTAGGACGGGAATGAGATAGAGAGATAGAAAGAGGGAGATAAAGAAAGGTAAGGGAAGAGAGTGTGAGAGAGAGAGACGAAGAAGGAAGAGAGAGGGAGGGGAGAGAGAGGGAGAGAAAGAGAGGGTGGTCATAGGCATATAGGCTTTAATCTAGGTCAGTGAACATGATCAATACGCGGCTCAGACGGGAATGAATCGGTAAGTCAGTTTGTATTCATTTGGAGAGGACAAAAAAGAGGGAAAACTCGGGACCGTCAAAAGCTTCGGTAATTATGTAGAGCTTCATTAATTCCCGCTTGCTCATTGACCCCGACGACCCCAACCTGGCTTCCCTTGTCCTTACCTCCCTCCTGTTCCCTCCTCTTCTCTTCTCTTCTCTTCTCTTCTCTTCTCTTCTCTTCTCTTCTCTTTCTCAGTTTCCCTCCTCTTCTCTTCTCTTCTCTTCCTCAGTTTCCCTCCTCTCCTCCTCTCCTCGCTTCTCTTCTCTCTTCTTCTTTTCTCTCCTCTCATTACCTCCTTCCTGGTTCTTCTTCTCCTCTTTTTTTCGCTCCTCCCCTCTTCTCCTTTTCTCTTCTCTTCTCTTTCCGTCACTTTTTTTCTCTCATTTTGAGGTCTTGTTGTTGCCTGCGTTTCCATGTTTCCCCTGCTTCCTTCTCCTCCTCCTCCTCCTCCTCCTCCTCCTCCTCCTCCATTGGGTGCGTTTTTAGAGTTAATCAGGAGTGTAAACGTGGTCTTACAGTGTTACCCTCCCTCTCTCCCTCCCTTCTCTCCCTCCCTCCCTCCCTCCCCCTCCCTTCCTTCCTCTCTGCATATTCTCCCTCCTCCCCCCCCCAAAAAATGGAGGAGGTAAAACGCTTCCCAACATAAAAATGCCTCTCCCTTCTCCCTTTTTCCCTCCCTTCTTTCCTTCCTCCCTCTCTCCCTCCCTTCTTCCCCCTCCCTCCATTCATTTTTTCCTCCCTTCTTCCCCTTTCCTCCCTTCATTTCTCCCTCCTTTCCTCTTTCCCCTCCATCCATTTCTCCCTCCTTTCCTCTTTCCCCGCCATCCATTTCTCCCTCCTCTCCTCTTTCCCTTCACTCCATCTCTCCCTCCTTTCCTCTTTCCCCTCCATCCATTTCTCCCTCCTTTCCTCTTTCCCCTCCATCCATTTCTCCCTCCTTTCCTCTTTCCCCTCCATCCATTTCTCCCTCCTTTCCTCTTTCCCCTCCATCCATTTCTCCCTCCTTTCCTCTTTCCCCTCCATCCATTTCTCCCTCCTTTCCTCTTTCCCCTCCATCCATTTCTCCCTCCTTCCTCTCTTCCCTCCATTTCTCCCTCCCTCCTTCCTACCCTCCCTTCCTCCCTTCCTTCCTCTCTCCCTCCCTTCTTCTGTACAATCTCAAACAAACAACAAAACAACAACATAAAAAACGAGTATATAAAACGCTTTCCAAACATAAAGACATACAGATGGGCATAATAATCTTCCTTGTACTTTTTTTCTTTCTTTTAACTTTTTATTTTCCTCTTCATTATCGAGTGACTGTTTTTTGTGTCTTGTTTACCATCGGCTGCTCCTGACTTGGGGGGAGGAAGGGGGACGGAAGAGGAGGAGGAGGAGGAGAAGGGGCAGGGGGAGGAAGGGGTAGGTACTAGGTAGGTCCTTTGAAGTGCTTTGTCAGCGGCTCTTTCACGTGTAATTAGCGTCTTTGAGCCTGCGAGCGGCCGTGTGTGCGCCCCCGGGGACCTCCTGATTTACCTACCCGGGGAGCTGCTGTGCTGGCTTGTGCTGCTGCGGCGTCCCCTCAGAGTGTGTGCTGACTACCTGGCCGGGGAAAGGAGGGGCGGGGAAGGTGGAAGGGGGAAGGAGTAGGGTAGGTTAGGGTAGGGAGTGAATAAAATGGGTACAGGTTGGGGAGTTTTTATTCAGTAAACATAAAACATTGAGAATAAAGATAATTCCTGTACGAAATTTGGAAGAAAAATCAAATAAATCAAAATACAGGAGCAGAACCGTAACAAAAAATATATACTTCGCCTCATCAACTGTACTGAACTGAACTGGGAGGAGAGACAAGCGACAAGGGAAGGGAAGCAGTGATATGAGTGCAGGGGAGGAGGGGAAGGGAAGTGCAAGGGGAAGAAAGTAGAGTAAGGTTAAGGAAGCGAATTTATGAAGGAGGTGCAGGGAGGTGAAGGGAAGAAGGGCAGTAAGGGACAAGGGAAGAGGGATGAAGTAGGTTAAGGTAGGGATAGAGTGAAAGGAAGGAAAGGAACGGGTGCAGGAAAAAGAGAGTAAGGGAAGGTTAGGGAAGGGAAAATAGGAAAGGAATACAGTGGGGAGATAGGGGAGGGGAGATTCGCTTGCCGGGAAATGAAGGGGAGAGGGTAGAAAGGGAAGAGAGTAAGGGAAGGTTAGGGAAGGGAAAATAGGAAAGGAATACAGTAGGGAGATAGGGGAGGGGAGATTCGCTTGCCGGGAAATGAAGGGGAGAGGGTAGAAAGGAAAGAGAGTAAGGGAAGGTTAGGGAAGGGAAAATATGAAAATGGGAATGAAAGGGGAGAGAGAAATTAGCATAGATAGGCAAAGGTAGGGGTAGGTAAGATAAGGGGAAGAGGGAGAAGAGAGGAAGGAGATGGGGAAGAAGAGGAAGGGAAGAGCAGGTGAGGGATGGAAAGGAAAGCGTAGGTGAGGAGGAGAAGGAGGAGAGAGGGAGGCAAGAGGAGGTAGGGAAGAAAAGAAGAGGGGTGGGGGGAGGTAATCGGGAGAGAAGAAAAAGAGTGTAAAAATTTGTCTCCTGGGAATTTAGGTCTTGAGGAATTCATTTTGGTGATGAATATGTATTTCTCGAAGGACTTAATTTTCTTTTGGAGGAGGAGGAGGAGGAGGAGGAAGAGGAGGAGGAAGTTGGTATTTGTTGTTTGTAGTTCTCCCGCGGGCATTGGAACCACGACTACTTAATATTATGGCGCAAAACACACACACACACACACACACACACACACACACACACACACACACACACACACACACACACACACAGAAGAGAAGAGAGGAGAAAAGAAGAGAAGAGAAGAGAAAATAAGAGAGAAGGGAAGAAAATGAGAAGAGAAAAGAAGAGAAAAAGAAATGAAAGGAAAAACGAAGAGAAGAGAAGAGGAAAAAAAGAGAACTCGGGAAGGGGAGGAAAAAGATACGGTCGAAAAATATAAAAAGAAAGTAAGAAAAGGGAAAGAAAAAGATTGGAATGGTATTTTTTAGAAGCCTAGGTTAGTATTCTTCTATAGGTTCAATAGGACATAGATTCACCAATCAACATAGGCTTATATAGGCACTTACACATAGGACAGGTATATATAGGTCCAGGTAAGGGTGGTAGAGGGAAGGCAGGTAAGGTGAGAACAGGTGGCAGGTACCCTATAGTATTTACCTGTACCTGGAAATGGCTTAGTACTAATGGGTGATTTAGGACACTAATGGAACGGGCGACAGCTTGTAGGCGTGAGTTGTGTTGACCTATTCTCTCTCTCTCTCTCTCTCTCTCTCTCTCTCTCTCTCTCTCTCTCTCTCTCTTGTTGGTTTAGTGATTTTGTAATTATGCGAGAAGAAAATACGGCAATTGACTGGTTTGTGCTCACCACGAAGTTAGCGAGAGGGGGAGAGAAGAGGAGGGGTTGTAAATAAGTACTCTCTCTCTCTCTCTCTCTCTCTCTCTCTCTCTCTCTCTCTCTCTCTCTCTCTCTCTCTCTCTCTCTCTCTCTCTCTCTCTCTCTCTCTCTCTCTCTCTCTCTCTCTCTCTCTCTCTCTCTCTCTCTCTCTCTCTCTCTCTCTCTGTGTGTCTGTTTATCATTTGCCTTGTGAAGAAGAAGAAGAAGAAGAAGAAGAAGAAGAAGAAGAAGAAGAAGAGTTTCCTTTGGCGCACAGTTTGGGACGGACGGACGCGAGGATGTTTTTCCCCCGCTGTTCAGTACCGGGGGTCGGGGTTTGAACTCTTTAGGAAGCCCCCTTTGAGCGTGTATGAAAGTCTCCGGTGATGCTCTTTGTCATCTGTATAGTCCGAGGGAGTCTTTCATTTATTGTTTATCTTCCGGCTTTTGAGAAGGAAGGAGAATATTTAGAGCTCATTGAAGGGAAGGGAAGCGGAGGAGAGAGAGAGAGAGAGAGAGAGAGAGAGAGAGAGAGAGAGAGAGAGAAAGGGGAAGATCGTTACATCGTGGCCTTCCTGTGTTGGGTACATGTTTTGGTTGTGTTTTTCCTTCCTTCCTTTCTCTTTACGGTTCGGTTTTACTCTTTCGAAGCTCTCATAAATATAAACCCCCTTACTTCTCCTCCTCCTCTGTACCATGACCTCAGCGATGGGTCCCGTTTTTCTGGTCCTTTTGTCTTTGTTATGATAGTGGTGGTGGTAGTGGTGGTGGTGGTGGTCGGGGTGGTCGGGGTGGTCGGGGTGGTCGCGCGTGAGTCAACCTATCATCCACTCATTTGTAATTCCATGGTAATCTCCTCTCTCCCGTAGGTGGGCCGCACTATATTAATTTTCTCTTTGTCACGGTTGAACTAGGCGCGTATAGGCCTTTGATTTGATATTTACTGGCTCTCGTGATAGGCCAGAAACTCGTGTGTATGGCTTTGTTCTTTATTTATGCGTGGAATACTAGACTTTGGTGCTTCCTCGCTCATTAATTTAAGTGCTGGAATCGTATCGTACAGGCCGCAGTAAATATAAAAGTCGTAGAACCTTTAGAAAATAGGAAACTTTGGGTGCGCGTGATCAAAACCACTTCCAAGTCAATTCGAAGGCTCCTTAATCCGGCGTCAGGAGCTTCGCAAACCCTGAAGGAAGAAATCAGGGAGGCGTTGGCCGAGCGGTCAGCTGACAATTCTCAACCATCGCAGAGTGACGGAATACTGCCCACATGCTGCCCAGATCATCAACCAACCATAACTTCAGAGTCTTCGTTCAAGTGGAGCACCGGGGGGCAGCATGGGCCAGGCAAGAGTCGTATATCACTAAAAATAAAATTCGTCTGCTCCACTAAAAGCTGGGGTCGCCTAAGAGATACCTCAAGACAGCCTAGCGGCGCCATCGGGAGCACTTAAAAAATTATCAACTTAAAGGCTTTTAAAACCAACTTGAAGAACAGAACCACGACGAACACTCACAAAGAAAGACCAATGTGAATTTTGAAGAACACCAAACGAAAACCCTCAACACAACATCGAAAACCACAAAAATCAAACTTGCCAAAGGGACACTAAAAGAGGACGGCTCTGATAAGGCAAACAGAACGAGGGGAGAGCGAGACGAGAACGTAGATACAAAGGGGGCCACTGAGGGACACACAAACACGCATATACGATACTTCATGACTCGGGCACCAGAGGGCTTGTTTGTGTACGAGTGTGTGTCAGTAAGAGGGGCGGGGACGGAGGGTTCACGGCTCGGGTACACATAAAGAAGCCTGCTGAAGGGAATATGGTGCAGCGGGGAGGGCCGGGAAGGGACGGGGAGACATGCCGGGTGGTGTCAGGTATGGGAGGGTGCGATAAGGTGTTTGTAGGTGGACAGCGACCTGGTTAAGGGTGTAAGGGAGGGTTTGAGAGCAATGGAAGATAGTGGTGTGGATAGGAAGAGTGAGACAAGGTGCAAATATATATGGAAAGGGAAAGAACTGATGTGGGAGAGTTAGTATATGGAGTGAAATGCGAAGGAATAGAGTGCTTGAGGGTGGGTATACGAGTAGCTCAAGGGCTTATGTGACGGATATAAGCACTGAGACCATATACAGCTATAGCGTATGCCCCCAACCTTACTTTTATTACTTTCATGGGAGTGGTAGGAGGTCTAGGTAGGGGGGGCGTGATTGTGGTGATGGAAGGAAGGAAGAAGGGAGGGAATGAGTGGAACGGGACATAGCATAGATAGATTAGAGTCTTAAGAGTAGTGGTGGTGCGTGGTTATGATGATGGAAGGAGTTTAAAGTGCAAAAGACAGTGAGAGAATGGAACACAATGATTGGAAGGGGGAACTACATCTAATCCGGTCAAACTACGATAGAAAGGAGTGTGACAGGTCGTGGTTGAGGGTTGAAAAGGAGTTATAGGAATGGTTGTTTTTAGGTGCCCTGTTATGATAGTGGTTGATGGTGGAAAGGGAAGGGTAAAAAAGGGAGAACTATGCCAAAAAGGGATATTATACGAAAGCAAGGAGTGATACAGGACGAGGTTGTAAGGTTGCGAGGAAGTTAGGAATGGTTGCTTGTGGGTGCTTGGCTGTGATAATGGTTGATGGTGGAAAGGGTAGGGAAGGAAAGGGAGAACCATGTCATAAAAGGGATATAATACGGAAGGAAGGAGTGGAACAGGACGTGGTGTAAGGTTGGGAGAGCATGGAACTGGTTTTGGTTCCCGCGTGGACCCAAGCGCTCATGGCCAGACCGTCTCATGCATAAGTTAACAGGTGGAATCAGGTACGACCCTCCCTTCCCCCCATCCACCCTCTCTCGTCTCCTTCCCCCACCCTCTCCCTCCTTACTCTGACACCCACCCCATGCCCGCCCCTTGCACCTGCCTCTCTGTGTGTGTGTGTTTGTGTGTGTTTACCGCGATCGGCCCCGGGTGGTCCTTGGTCCTTCCCTCCCTTGCCCGCCGCTCGATATTGGCTCCCGGAACAAAGAGGCGAGTTAGCGAGAGAGCTCTGGAGATGAGTTTTGAACGTGTACTGTACCTGTTTTATCTCTGTATCTCTATCTATGGGTATCTGTCTCTATCTCTATCTATCTATCTATTTATCTATCCCCGTTTTGTGATTTTCTTGTGGTTCTCCTTTTTCTCTGCCTACCGTTTTTTTTTTATTCTCTTCTCTCCCTTTCTGGATGCGTGTGTGTGTGTGTGTGTGTGTGTGTGTGTGTGTGTGTGTGTGTGTGTGTGTGTGTGTTCCTTCCCTTTTTTCCCTTCTCCTTCCCTCCCTCTCTCTCCCTTATCCCTCTCTTCCTTTATGGTCTTCTCCTCCCTGTCCATTCCATTCCACTTTTCGTATCTTTTTTATCTCTTAATTCCCGTTGTATCTTTTTCTTTATCTCCCTTTAATTCCTTTTTTTTTTTTTTTTTACCAGATTTTAACTTTTTATATTATGCTGTTGGTTTCTGTTTCTCTCTCATTTTGTGTGTACCCATATCGTTTTCTCTCTCTCTCTCTCTCTCTCTCTCTCTCTCTCTCTCTCTCTCTCTCTCTCTCTCTCTCTCTCTCTCTCTCTCTCTCTCTCTCTCATCTTCTTTTCTTCCTTTCTTTCCCTCTCTCTTTCCTCCCCCTTTTCCTCCTCTCCCTTCGCTCACCACTCCACTCACCACCTCCTCCACCACCACCACCTAACGTATATATATGTACTGTATACCTATCAACACACTAAGAAATACCGTTGTAGATTTATACCTTGAGCAAACAGGTGGCGTAGTGGTGGTGGTGGTGGTGGTGGTAGTAGTAGTGATGGTAGTGTGTGTGTGTGTGTGTGTGTGTGTGTGTGTGTGTGTTCATAAGTTCGTTAACCTCTCTCCAAAGAAGCTTTATGTTACTTATTTATATGTAGGGCGGTAACTGCGTTCCTGGAAATGGGGGGAGGGGGGAGGGGCAAGGGGGAATGGGAAAGGGAAAGGGGGAGGAGATGGGTATGCGTGTGTGCATGTGCGTGCGTGTGTGTGTGTGTGTGTGTGTGTGTGTGTGTGTGTGTGTGTAAGATGGGGCTAGGTGGGGAGGGAAGGGAAGGGGAAGAGAGGGGGATGGAAGATGAAGGGAGGGAAGGGGAAGGGAGGGAAGGGAAGGGGAGGGGAGGGAAGGGGAAGGAAGGGGAGGGGGAGGAAAGTAGGAAATGGGTGAGCGATGCAAAGTGACGTGTGTGTGTGTGTGTGTGTGTGTGTGTGTGTGTGTGTGTAACGGGCCGTGACAGTGGTCCATTCAGTCACATCATAACGGCACAATGATTCAATGGATATAGTGACAAATGTTTCTCTCTTTCTCTCTCTCTCTCTCTCTCTCTCTCTCTCTCTCTCTCTCTCTCTCTCTCTCTCTCTCTCTCTCTCTCTCTATCTATCTATCTTTGTTTATTTTTATACATATTTTTTAGTCTTTTGGGGCTAGGTTAAAATCTTATGCCTCTTCATTTATTAATTTATCATTTATTTTTTTAATTTTTTTATTCATCTTCATTTATTTGGCATTTCTTTATAATTTGCCGACCTTAACCAAAACATTCCTGTGCCACACGAAGCCAAATATTAATGAAAAGTGAAGAAAAATAGCTTGGAAGTAAGAATGAGAGAGAGAGAGAGAGAGAGAGAGAGAGAGAGAGAGAGAACGTTTGCGGCGTCGACTTAAAACGTTTGTTATTTATGCAAAGGTGACATGGGCGTGAGGTGAAGCCACGCCCACGCCTCAGACGGCTTGAAAAAATTATCAGCGACGGACACGATAGGAAGGAAGGAAGAAGAAAGGAAGAATGGAAGGAAGGAAGGAAGGAAAGAAAAGAGGAAGCATGTATAAGAAAAGAAAGCAGATAAAATGGGGTATGAGAGAAAGGCACAGACAGAAAAGAAGGAAGGAAGGAAGAAAGGAATGAAGGAATGGGATCAGGAAGGAAGGAAGGAAGGAAGGAAGGAAGGAATGGGATCAGGAAGGAAGGAAGGAAGAAAGTAAGGAAGGAATGGGATCTGGAAGGAAGGAAGGAAGGATGGAAGGAATGGGTTCAGGAAGGAAGGAAGGAAGGAAGGAGGAACACAAAGGAACACAAAGGAAGAACAAACAACAGCAGACCTGCTGGTCCTTACGAGGTTGTTTGTGACAAGCTACACTAACTATCTAATCAAAGGTGGAAGATGAAGGACAGCAAAGGCGAAGGCTCCTCCCCACCCCCCCATCTCTCCAGCCAAAGCTGGCAGGAAAGGAAAAAGAACCATGCAGCATGGAAAAACTGCATGGAATTTATGTAGGAAAGAGGAAAGAACTACCATTACTGCTACCACTAACCGGGCGATAAAAGCGGACAAGGACACCAGTATTCGAAAGAACTTAACGTTATTACGACAATGAGTAATATCTAAGTTGCTGGTTGGATTCAAAACACTTGTCTAATCTATTCTTGAAGGCCGTAACTGTTGTACTATCAACGACATCAGGTAGAGTTCCAAACATTAACAACTCGATTGAAGAAGAAGTGTTTAGCTTCGTGCGATGAGAAGTTTTACCACTTATCTTCAAATTGTGATTTCTTCTTGTTCTATTTGATCGATCAATTGTAAAGTAATCTTCCGCATTAATATCACTGAATCCTTTGAACATTTTAAACACTTCTATTAGATCGCCTCGCATTCTTCGTTTTGATAGGCTGAATAAATTTACTTCTTTAAGCCTTTGTTCATATGACAAATTTCTCAACCTAGGAATCATCTTTGTTACTCTTCGTTGGACCCGTTCCAACTTTTCTATGTCTTTTCTGTAGTAGGGAGACCAAAACTGTACACAGTACTCTAGACAAGGTCGAACCAACGAATTATACAGTTTTAATATTACTTTTCCGATTTATTATTAAAGACTCGTCCGATGAAGCCAACCAATTTGTTTGCAGTTTTAACTACCTCTGAACAATGCTGACCGGGCTTTAAATCGCTTGATATAGTGATTCCAAGATCCTTTTCTTTACTTACTGCAGAAAGTTGTTGGCCATTCATTACGCACCGAACGCGATTGTTATTTTTTCCGATGTGCAACACTTTACATTTCTCAACGTTAAATTTCATTTGCCATTGATTGGCCCAACGTGCAAGTCGATCTATATCTGATTGTAAAGCTTCTTCGTCGAGTATCGCAGTTACTTTACTAGCAATTTTTGTGTCATCAGCAAATTTTGATACTTTGCAAGTGAGCCCATCATCGATATCATTAACATAAATTAAGAAGAGCATGGGGCCAAGCACTGATCCTTGAGGTACGCCGCTTTTGACATCGAGCCAGTTAGATGTAACACCGTTTAGAACTACTCTCTGTTTCCGCTCAGAGAGCCAGTCCGCAAGCCAATTGTGAATGTTACCCGAGATACCGTGCGCCAGTAGTTTGCTGAGCAATCGTTGGTGGGGGACCTTATCAAATGCCTTTTGAAAATCCAGATATATGATATCTACTGATCTGCTTTCATCGAACACCTCAAAAATATAGTGAAAAAAATCAAGTAAGTTAGTCAAACACGAACGTAGGGAAGGAATGGGATCAGGAAGGAAGGAAGGAAGGAAGGAAGAAAGTAAGGAAGGAATGGGATCAGGAAGGAAGGAAAGAAGGAGAGTTGAAACCGACCACCCTTTAAGAAGCATGCTAATGGAGGAGGAGGAGGAGGAGGAGGAAAAGAAAAAAAAGAGTTCGGTGTTTATGATATTGAGTTAAAAGGAATATGATGACGGAAAGAGGAGGAAGAGGAGGAGGAGGAGGAAGAAAAGGGAGGAAGGGAGAGAGAGGGAGGGAGTGTTTTTTCCTTCGTACTCACAGGTTAGTAATGGTTAGTCTACTGACCGACCTATCAACCCTCCCATCTCCCTCTCTTTCCCTCTCCTCCCTCCTCTCTCTCCCTCTCTCCTCCTCCCCTCCCTCTCTCTCCCCCTTCCACCCCTCCACCCTACCCTCTTTTTTCCCTTCCTTTCTTTCATCCCATTCTTTATGACTCTCCCTTTCTTTCTCCCTTCCTGACCTGCTCTCTCGCTCAGTTCCTCCGATGTGTCTCGGTTTTTGTTGTTGTTTTTGGTGGTGGTGGTTGGCGGTGGTCGTTTATGAGTCTATAGCGCCGGTAGTCTTTCTTGGTGGGGGCTGATGCTCGGACCCATCTTGTTATGGCGCGGACAAGTGTTTATAGTGGCGTCATCTTGCTTGGCTCATTTTGCCCCCCGGAACTCATTTTTGATCCTTTCTTTTAGAGAGAGAATCTAGAGTCCGGGTTGATAGGTGGTCTTGAGGACAGAATATAGGTAGTCTTAGGCCACTCGGCGGTGACTGGAAAATCCCTCAGCCACCGCCTCTCCTAACTAATTGACTGACTAACTTACTCAATCACTCATACACTCATGTTTCCATTTTTTTCCCTCCTCCTCCTCCTCCTCCTCTTTCAGTCAGGTGGGTAATAGGACCAACAAACCAGCAGTCGTACAGTGAAATGTAACCCGACGCTAAGGTTTAGGAGAAGGAGGAAGAGGAGGAGGAGGAAGAGGAGGAAGAGGAGGCTACTTGTCACTTTCCCCTCTTTCTGTGGTTTCTGCGACCCCTCACTTCACACATCATCACCACGCGTCCTCCTCCTCCTCCATTGACCTCTCTTTTCACCAGGGCAGGGCTTGTGAAGATAGAAGGAGAGAGGGCCTGGTTTGGGGGGGAGGGGGGGCAGGAATTATTATCGGGATTATATAGTTATGCAGGTGTGTGTTACGTGGCCCCACCCAGCACAGGGACGGCAATTGCGTTCTAATGAGTGTTTCTGTAGGTTAATGGGGCAGAAATTTGATCAAACTACCACCAGGATCATGGGACTGCTCCTGGAAATGCCCACAACTCCTACGAAAGCCTTGGGAATTAGTTGTTTAAGAGCAGGCCTTGACTTGCTTGACTTGCTTGGCGAACGAGTGTTTTTAGCTGTTTATTGGGAGTTAAGGGGTTGGAGGGGGTTATGAGAGGTTGGGGAGGGGACATGAGCGGTTGGGGAAGGATTATAAGGGCATGGAGGGGTTTTATGAGGGTTCAAAGCGAGGTTATGTGTGTCTTAGGGGTTGGCTACAACCGGCGAGACATGGCAACGTACAGATTTTCGGCATTTTTCTTAATTTCATTTGCCGTGGTCAGTAAAATACAATAACAATAAAGCGTGAGTACATGTTCAGGATGGGTAGGTGGGGTTTGGAGGGGTTATGGGAGGTTCCAGTAAGTATATGAGGAATTGAAAAATATTTACAGTAGAAACTCCTGGCATCTGGTATGACCTCTACGTGACCCCCCGAAAGGTGCTGCCCTCTCTCTTGAAGCGCGCGCGGAATGCGGAAACTATGCAGGGTACATTGAGTACCAGGTGAGAAAAAGTGACCACGTTATGTTATATCTACGTTTGAGGTCTTTCTGGGCGTTGAAAGCGACACATTAGTTCTAACATGCATACGGAAGCTTTAGGAACAGGGCACTAGGCGTTGGTTTTCCTAGCTCTCTCAAATTAAAGGAAATATAACCGGGGTCATAGCCTCCCCTTGTGGGTTAAGAAGCCCCGCCCACCTACCTCCGGGAAGGCCGTGTGTGTGTTTTAGCGGTTTCTGTTACATTGGGGGCGTGATACAGTGATTTCCTGAGACGTGAGTTAGTTTTAAGTATAGAAGAGCAGGTGGTGGTCCTCCCATAGTCATAGAACAGCTCTTAAAGGTAAAAATCGACGCATAAACAGCCTCCCCTCCCCGCTATGCCCCGCCCACCGTCTCCCCGTGAAGGTCGTGTGAGTTTGGGCTGTTTCTGTATGTTTCAGGCGTGATACAGTAATTTCCTGACACCTGAGGAAGTTTTAAGCATAGAAGAGCAGGTGGTGGTCGTCCCATAGCCAGAGAACAGCTCATAAATGTAAAAATCGACGTATAAACAGACTCCCTTCCCTGGTATGCCCCGGCCACCGTCTCCCCGTGAAGGTCGTGTGAGTTTGGGCTGTTTCTGTATGTTTTAGGCGTGATGCAGTGATTTCCTGAGACGTGAGGAAGTTTTAAGCATAGAAAAGCAGATGGTGGTCGTCCCATAGCCAGAGAACAGCTAATAAGGGCAATACAGTGCCTATAAAACTATGATTTGAAACTAGCGGAGGAGAGCAACGTCATATATACGATAACTACCCCTAATAACAACAATCAAATGAGGTTTAGGAGCTTAGATTCGTAGTTCCCGCTCGTATAAACTACATCAATGACTAGTTTCTATGTACACTGTTCGATTACATACCATTAATGATGTGAATGTGATCGCATTTACTCAGAAACAGATGAATACGATATGTTGAGTAGCCCAATCTGGTAACGATGAGTCCTCTAGATAGGTGCGCGCGCCTTCTGCGTAGGGAGACAAGGCAGTATACATAAATTTACACCTCTATTAGCTTTTCTATGGCTGTAGCGAGGACCACCATCTACTTATCCATGCCTTTTCTGTGCCTGCAGCTTCCTCACGTCCATTGAATAGCTATTAAAGGTATGAATTGATGAAGAAGCCTCGTCTCTCCCGCTAAGCACCGCCCACCATCTCCCCGCGAAGGCCTGAAGTGCTTGGGCTGTTTTTATAGTTTTAAAAGCGTGTTACAATGTTTTCCTTGGACGTGAGGGAGCTGTAGACATTGGAATGCACACAAAAGTAGGTGGTGATCTTCCCATAGCCAAAGAACAGCTAATAATGGAATAAATTGACGTATTCTGCCGAGTCTCCCCCTCTAAGCCCTGCCCACCATGCATCTCCCAGTGAAGGCCTAGTGTTTGGAGCTGTTTCTGTATGTTTTAGGCGTGCTACAGTAGTTTCCTTGGACGAGAGGAAGTTGTAGGCATTGAAAAGCATAGAAAAGTCGGTGGTGGTCTTCCCATAGCCATAGAACAGCTAATAATGGAATAAATGGACGTAATCTGCCTAGTCTCCCCCTCTAAGCCCTGCCCACCATGCATCTCCCAGTGCCTAGTGTTTGGAGCTGTTTCTGTATGTTTTAGGCGTGCTACAGTGGTTTCCTTGGACGTGAGGAAGCTGTAGGCATTGAAAAGCATAGAAAAGTCGGTGGTGGTCTTCCCATAGCCATAGAACAGCTAATAAAGGAATAAATTAATGTAATCTGCCTCCTCATATAAATGGGTTAAGGGTTACAACACAAGCGATATAAGTAATGAGATTAATGAGGATAGAACACGCGATAATGGTTTTAAAGCAGAAAAGTATAGATTAAGGAGGGAAATAGGCAGGCATTGGTATAGTAATAGGATGGTGGGGGAATGGAATAGATTCAGCTGTTATATAGTGTGGGGACGATAGCTTGCTTTAAGAGTAGACTTGATAGCTACATGGACGAGGATGAGTCTCTCTATGTTCTTATGTTCTTATGTTCTTATGTTCTCTCCTCTCCAGTTAGTCTTCTTGTGATGTTTTTCTTTCCTCGTACGAATGTTTTCCTTCCTTTTTTCTCTCTCCTTCTTCATCCTCCCCCTCCTCCTCCTCCTCCTCCTCCTCTTCCTTCGCTTTTACAACATATACTTTTAGAAGACACCCAATGCTATCTAATTTGACTTAGGTCCTCCTCCTCCTCCTCCTCCTCCCGCAAAACTTCTTCCTTGTGATCCTCCTCCTTTGTTCAAGTTTTTTTTCTCTCTTTCTATACATTTGTTCTCTCCCTCTCTCCCTCTCCCTTCCTCCCTTTTTCCAGTATTAGGTGAGAGCATTTTTTTTTGCTTTAATCTTTTAGGTTAATCTTTTAGTTGAAGTCTTCCGAGGTTGTTGTTGTTGTTGTTGTTGTTTTCCTCTTCCTCTTTCGTTTTCCTCTTTCTCATTTTTTCCTCATTCTAAGCATCCCCCTTTTCCTTTTCCTCCTCCTCTTCCTTCCTTTTCTTCTATATCCTCTTCTCCTATCTCCTCCTCGTCTTCCTCCCCTTTTCCTTTTCCTCCTCCTCTTCCTTCCTTTTCTTCTATATCCTCTTCTCCTATCTCCTCCTTCTCCTCGTCTTCCTCCTCTTCTATTTTCCTTTTCTCTTTTTCTTCCTTTCGTGGGGGAAGGCAGGGGAGGGGGAAGGAAGAGGGAGGAGGAGGAGGAGGAGGAGGGGGGGTAGGCTAACACATAGGCCTAATTTTGGGTGGATTGAAAGTGTAATGTCAGTGCATTGTGGGGGCTTTCTGGGAACTGAGGAGGAGGAGGAGGAGGAAGAAGAGGAGGAGGAGGAGGGGCTATTGTTCCTTGGTTTGGTTAGCAGTGTGTGAATGTGGTGACTTTTTTTCGTCCTCTTCCTCCTCCTCCTCTTCCTCCTCCTCCTCCTCTTCCTCCTTACACTCGTCTAATGATAATGACGATATGGTACTTCATTACTACTACTACTACTACTACTACTACTACTACTTCTACCACTACCACTACTTGTGACTACTACTACTACTACTACTACTACTACTACTACTACTATTATTAAAACCTTTTCTTCTATTATTTCCATCAAACTCTATTTACTTTTTATTCCCACCTCTTTCACTTCCATTTTCTCCGTTATTTTCTTTCCCTTACGAGCAAATAATCTGTTCGCGCCTCCTGTTTACTCTTCTCCCTCCTCCTCCTCCTCTTCCTCCTCCTCCTCCTCCTCCTCTTCCTCCTCCCTGTCAGCGTGACCGGAGTGGCACTATCAGGTGTCTTGAGTGCCTTTGTGTGTGCGTGTGTGTGTGTGTGTGTGTGTGCGGGCAAGACTTATGTGTATATAAGATAAGGTCGCCGAAGTATATGAGCCCAGTGTGTGTGTGTGTGTGTGTGTGTGTGTGTGTTTGAGTGACATGCTGAAGTGTGCGTACATAAACAAAGTGTGTGTGTGCGTGTGTGATGGGCGAGACAAAGGTGTGTGTGTGTGTGTGTGTGTGTGTGTGTGTGTGTGTGTGTGTGTCCTTATTTTTCATTCTCTTTCCTTCCTCTTTCTTGCCTCTATTTTTATTTCTCTTCTTCCTCTTTTGTAGTCTTTCATTCTTCTCCTCCTCTTGCTCATTCCTCTCCGATTATTCTTTTTTTTTTTTTTCCTTTTACCGTATAAGGTGAGAAAGAGAGAAAGTGAGAAAGGAGAAAAAGAGGAAAGGGAGAAAAGAAGAAGGAAAGAAAAGGAGAGAAAAATGAGAGAAAAAAAGAAAAATCAATGTGGGTGAGGAGGTGAGAGAGGAGGATGAGTTGGGAGAGAGAGAGAGAGAGAGAGAGAGAGAGTGGGGGGGGTAGGGGTACAACAACAACAACAACAACAACAACAGTAACAATCTTCATCATACTTAAGCGAATGTTTTCTCCATTAAAGGCCATTAGTCTCCTCTTACCTCCTCCTCCTCCTCCTCCTCCTCCTCCTCCTCCTATTTCATCATCGTCTTCTCCGTTTCTTCTTTTCCTTTTAATTTCTTTTACTTTTTATTCTTTTCTCTCTCGTCTTCTTCTTCTTCTTCCTCCTTCTTCTCATCTTCTTTCTCCTCCTCCTCCTCCTCCTCCTCCTCCTCCTTTTTCCTCTCCTCGTTAGTCTTCTTTTTATATTTTTTTCTCCTATTCTTCATCATCGTATTAATTCCTTTTTTTTATATTCTTCTTCTTTCACTCTCTCATCTTCTCTTCCTCCTCCTTCTCCTCATCTTTTTCCTCCTCTTTCCTCTGCTTTTTCTACCTTTATTTTTCCTCATTTTTCTTCTCCTTTATGTTTCAGTCACCTCTCATCCCTTCCTCTTCCTCCTCCTCCTCCTCCTCTTCCTCCTCTTCTTCCTCCTCATAAAAGCACTCTTCCAACCACTCCCAATTTTGTCATACATTTGCCTTGTTATTTTAGAGCTCTGAGTAGGGCCGGAGGGGAGAGAGAGAGAGAGAGAGAGAGAGAGAGAGAGAGAGAGAGAGAGAGAGAGAGAGTTGACATAGGGTTGAAGGAAGGGAAGGAAGGGAAGGGAAGGGAAAGGAAGGGTAAGGGAAGGGAAGGGTTCGGGTAGGTATCATGTGTGTTTTTTGGCCTTGGGGAATTTTTGCTTTTATTTAATTTTGCTGTTGTTGTTGTTGTTGCTGTTGTTATTATTGTTGTTGTTGTTGTCGTTGTTGATGATGTTGTTGGTGTGTTTGTCTGTATATGTCTGTTTTCTGTCTGTCTGTCTGTCTGTTCTTCCTAATTTTTTTTCCTCCTCTCCCTCCTCTCCTTTATTCTCTCTCTCTCTCTCTCTCTCTCTCTCTCTCTCTCTCTCTCTCTCTCTCTCTCTCTCTCTCTCTCTCTCTCTCTCTCTCTCTCTCTCTCTTCCTTAATACGTTTCTCATTTTTTTAGTCATGTTTTCTTTCCCGAGTCGTTCTTTTTATCCTTTCTCTCTTTCATTTCTCTCACATCTCTCTCTCTCTTCCCTTCCCTCCTTCCCTCCCTCCTCCTTTCCATCCCTCACCTTCCCCTCCCTCTCGTAACTAGGTGGGGGAAGGAAGGGACAGCACAAGACATATTATATTATTTCCTCATCCACTCGTTGGCTTTTCCGCGGCCCAGGTAAAAATATAGAAATGTGTGAATGTCATATACCACCAGGTGTTTTTGTCTTCCTTTGTTCTAATTAAGGCGCAGGTGAGGGCGGGAGGAGGGGAGGAGAAGGGAGAGAAGGGGAGGGAAGGAGAGGATGGGAGAGAGAGAGAGAGAGAGAGAGAGAGAGAGAGAGAGATGATGCTGGAGAGAAAGTATTTGTGTTTTGCGTTTCTTTCTCTTTCTCTTTTATTATCTCTCTCTCTCTCTCTCTCTCTCTCTAATTATCACCTTTTTTCCTTTTGTTTTCCTCAATTATATACATTTTTTCATCTTTTCCTTCATTCTTTCTTTTTCCGACCCGTTCTTTTTTTTCCTTTTTCGCTCTCTCATTTCTTGTTATTTCTGCTCTGTCTGTCCGTCTGTCTGTCTGTACTCTCTCTCAAACATACTCACACATAGACACACACACACACACACACACACACACACACACACACACACACACACAGTCAAACACGCAAACACACACACACACACACACACACACACACACACACACACACCAGCCTTTCACTACTCGGCGACTGTGAAACCGGCGCCGTGTACGGATCGGAGGTTACATCGCTCTGAGGAACACCTGAGCCTTGAACCCGCCTGAGAGAGCGTACCTTACCTGCCTTTACCTGACCTACCTAACCTAACCCAACGCAACCTCTCATCTGTTTTGGTTACCGAGCTATTCATTCATTTCGTTCTCTCATTCATAGGGCTAACTTGCTTACTTTACTTTTCTGTCTATCTTTCTTCCCGTTCTCTTTCCCTCCCTTGGCATTCCTTCCTGCCCGTTCCCTTTCTTTCCCTCCCTTTACTTTCGATTCCTTGCTTTCTTTCATTCTCTACCTTCTCATTGATTTCATTCTTTCTTTTCCTTTTTCTTCTTTCTCTCTTCTTTCCCTTTCAATTTGCTTTTTCCCATTTTCGGGTTCCTTTTCTTTCCCTCTCTCTACTTTCAATTCCTTTGCCTGCTTTCATTCTGCCTTTCCTTCTTTTCATTTTTCTTCCCTTTCTTTCTCCCTTCCTGTTCCTACCCTCTCCTTCCTGCTCCTAAACCACCCCCTCTCCTTACCTAACCTAACCTAACCTAACCCCATCTGGTGGTTCGTCCCTGTGTAACACTATCCCCCCCCCTGCCCCATCTCCTGCCCCGTCCACTTCACCCCCGTCCTCACCTCACCTTATTAAACCCAGCCAAGTGAATAGGGTACATGACTCTCTCTCTCTCTCTCTCTCTCTCTCTCTCTCTCTCTCTCTCTCTCTCTCTCTCTCTCTCTCTCTCTCTCTCTCTCTCTCTCACACACACACACACACACACACACACACACACACACACACACACACACACACACACACACACACACACACCTGGCTCACCTGAGTTTCTGATTACACGGCATTATTCATCTCTCTCTCTCTCTCTCTCTCTCTCTCTCTCTCTCTCTCTCTCTCTCTCTCTCTCTCTCGACATTTTGTGCGTTTTCTGCGAGAGAGAGAGAGAGAGAGAGAGATCAAACAAAGGGTGACAGAAAATCAATCTTGAGCAACATGTAAAAATAATAATAAAAAAAAAAATGTAGTTGTCAAAAGGAGTGAGTGAGTGAGTGAGTGAGAGAGAGAGTGAGTGAGAAAATGTTAGGTTACGTCTTTTTCTACTCTCTTTCATGTCTTTGCAGTTTGTTCTAGTTCTCTCTCTCTCTCTCTCTCTCTCTCTCTCTCTCTCTCTCTCTCTCTCTCTCTCTCTCTCTCTCTCTCTCTCTCTCTCTCTCTCTCTCTCTCTCTCTCTCTCTCTCTCTCTCTCGTTTTTCATTTCTTCCTGCGTCTCTCTCTTTCCTCCCCTCTCTTTTCCTCTCTCTCCCTCTCCTCTCTCTCTACCTCCTTCCTTCTTTTTTCTTTATATCTCTCCTTTCCCTATTTCTTTCTTTTAATCTTTTCTCCCTTCTTCCTCTTCCTTCTTCCATCTCTTGACTCCTTCCTCTAATGCCCTCCTCCTCCTTTCACTATGTTCCTTACCTTTCATCTTTTATTACATTATCTTTCTTCCCTTCCCTCTTCCTTCTTCTATCTCTCCCCTCCTTTCTCTGATTCGCCTCTCCTCTTTTCCCTGTTTTTTTCTCTCTTTTTAGCTTTCCTTACTTAATCTTCTCCGCCTCTTCCCCTTTTCTCTCCTCTTTCCATCCTTCCCTCCTCATTGCCTCCTCCATCTCAGCTTTCCTTACATTATCTCTCTCCCCTCTTCCCTCTCCTTCCTCCCTACTCCCTCCTTCCTCCTCCTCTCTCTCTCTCTCTCTCTCTCTCTCCCTTCAGCTTGTCAATCACGGTCTCCTACACTTCCGTCACATTCCTCGCGTGTTTTGGTTCAGTGACAGAGAAAAAAAATCCATGAAAATATTTAGCTTGATATTCTAATGGTCTTACTGTACGAGAGAGAGAGAGAGAGAGAGAGAGAGAGAGAGAGAGAGAGAAGTCTTGACCAACATCACCACGCGGCCTGACCTCCTCTTTCGCTACTGCAGGACTCACGTGACCGAGGAAAGGAGGAGGAGGAGGAGGAGGAGGAGGGACTTGGCTCTAGAGGCTGGCCCTTGGTTCCTTTCCTTGGCCTTTGTCCCTCCGCTGCGGCTCCCTCGATGGGCAAACAAGCTCTCAATGGCCACGCCCTTAGATCGAGTCCTCTTATCTCGCTTGTAAACAGTGGCCAAAAAATATATGTGTGGGTAGGGGAGAAGGGGGGGGGGGGGAGGTGCGTATGTATGTATGGATGTGAGAGTGAGAGAGAAAGGGAGAGAGAGTGAGTAGGAGGAGGAGGTGTAGGAGGAGGAGGAGGAGGAAAGAGAAGAATGGTTTGGTTAGTGTTGAAAAAATGAGTGGAGTGTTTTTGTGTTGCTGTAGTTATATGGTTGTCGTGTGTGTGTGTGTGTGTGTGTGTGTGTGTGTGTTCGTTTACGTTTGTCTTCTACTACTACTACTACTACTACTACTACTACTACTACTCTGTCTTCGTTTTCTCTTCTTTCTCCTCTTCCTCCTCTTCATAATTTTTTTTCTTCCTTTTCTTTTAATACTTCATGTTCTCTCACTCTCTTTTTCCTCCTCCTGTTTCATCCTCGCCTTTAGATAGATAGATAGATAGATAGATAGCACCTTTCATTCTTTTTGCTCCTCCTTCTCCTCCTTTTCTTCTTTCCCTCCTCCTCTTCCTTCCTTCCCTTCCATTCTCCCTCATCTCGCACACGCATAAAAGTAGATCCATCCATCCAATCAGCATCCCACTTTCTTTCTCTCCCTCCCTCGCCCTCATAGAAAACGGGAAGAATAACCTCGCGCGGGACAAACAAGAAGGAGCCGCACTGGAACCCGAACAGAAAGAAAATAGAAATTGTTACTCTGCGCCCCCTTTCCGCCTACTTTTTTTTGTACTTCATAGGCCTATATAAGAGCAAACATGAGAGAGGGAGGAGGGGGAGAAGGAGGAGGAGGAGGAGGAGGAGAGAAAATGAGACACGAAAGAAGGGAAGGAAGGGAGGTATAGAGAGGAAAGATCACAAGGCCTATTACGATTAACTCCCGTGGGTTGGAGGAAAGGAGGGAGGGAGAGAGAGGGGGAGACTTCGGAGTGTAAGGGAGTAGGGCAAGGGGCGGTAGGGGGGGCGGCTAAGAGACAAGTACAGCAGATGTTTCAATAAGATTTGCTATTATACCCGGGGAAGGTGGTCTGAATGTCCCCTTTTGGCGGCGGGGTGAAATTGAATGTATGTGTGTGTGTATATGCGTGTATGTATGGTGGGGGGGACGGGGGGAAAAGAGAGTGTGTGTGTGTGTGTGTGTGTGTGTGTGTGTGTGTGTGTAATTGATTGTGAAGGTCTAGGTTTGATTAATTGACTAAGGTTGATGGTGACGGATGATGCGGCCGATGCTCATAATGGAAAAATCTTCACACACGGTAATGCAATCGGGTCGTAAGCACAGAAAGATTAGCTTAAGCGAGAGAGAGAGAGAGAGAGAGAGAGAGAGAGAGAGAAGAGAAAAAAGAGAGATAGACAAGAGGAATAGGAGAGAAAAAGAAGAAGAGAAAAAAAGAGAGAAAAGAGAAAGAGAAGAGAAGAGAACTGACGAAAGACAATGAAAGAAAAGGAGAAACAACGAAAGAAAAGATGGAAATAAAGGAAAGAAGAAAGAAAGAGACGAGTGAGAGAGAGAGAGAGAGATTGTTAAAACGAGCTTCATAATCGATCAGGAAGTCAAGTGAAGGGAAAGAGATTACATTTTTTACTTAACGATAAGAGATTTTTTTTTGTGTTGGCATCGATGTTGTTTTTAAGGAAGGGAGGATCGAAGTGCATTAGTTTGTTTGTTTGTTTCCCCGTAGAGTGTTAGAACCTATTTACGGGCATACTAAGAGTGGGTATATATGCTGGTTCTTTCTTTCTTTCTTTCTTTAATTAGTTATCTTTTTCTCTTTCTTTCTCTTTCTTTTCTTCTTTCTTTCTTTCTTTATTTATTTTTCTTTCTTTTTTCCTTTTTCTTCCTTTATTGTTGTTTGGTGACGTTGTTGTTTTTATTTTGGTTCTCATTCTTGTTTTATTGTTCTTTTTTGCTTCTATTATCATCAGGAACGCGAACATTACCAGTATTAAATTATTTTTATAGACCTTAACTTTCTTCTCTTTTCATTCTTCCTTACTGTCTATCAATCATGTTTCCTTTCCTCTCTTCGCACTACTACTACTACTACTACTACTACTACTACTACTACTACTACTACTACTACTACTACTACAATTACTAACTACTACTACTACTACCACTACTACTTTTTTTTTTTCGTACATACAGGCCTCCATCTATTAGAGTTGCGTTGTGAGCGGTATATTCTCTCATATCTTTTCTCAAAGCAATTCATTGGCCCCACCCCGCCAATGACTGTGGCCGACAACCATCTTTATTTAATATTACAAACCTTACTAAACATATTTTTTTTTTTTTAAGCTAACAGAGCTTGTGGTTGATGCGACTATCAACCACCGTCGCCTCAAAGTCCAGGTCAGCAATGCGGGTGGTTTTGGGTGCAGGTGACCTGGTTCCTCTCAGGCAGACCAAGGCTGACCTCAGGAGGGAGAAGGACAGCCTGCATCTCATCCAGGCGACCACACTGCTTCTTGGCTGCTGTTTCTTATCTGCCAGTGTTTCGGCGAGTCTTGCGTAGAAGCTCTGCGCCCTTGGTCCCATCCCTCCTGCCGTCGTGAATACTATCGGGGTGAAGGAGCCCTGGTCCACATTCTGTATTCTTTCTTAATATGCTCTGTTCTTCTCTTGTTCGTTTCTTCTGTGGGCTGCATCAAGGGTCAGGTCTCTGTGGCAATGGGCCATGGGATCAAAGATCCTTATGTCAAAATATGCCCTTTGTCCACGAGTCCAAAACCCTCTGGCGCTAACATCCACTCGTGCTTTGTTCGAAACATTAGCGGTGCGTCTGGCGAGGTGTTTGCCTTGCAGAGGGAGCAGCATGGGTTCCACAGTCACGTCGTGGCAGACTTCTTTCAGCATCTGAACTGTTACGTCTATTACTTCATTCTGTCTCATGCAGACGAAACCTCCTCTCTTGCATGTCATGGCATGATTTTGGTTGAAGGGTGAGCCACAGTTACACATGTTTGGGAGCCCATCCACTGGCCATCCATACCTGAGGGCAAGGGCATCAGTGAATTCTTTTTTGTTTAAGTTGAAGCCTTTTGCCCTGATAGGTAGTGTGGTTAGCCAGTTTACTACTACTACTACTACTACAACTACTACTACCACCACTACCTAACACTAACCCATCTCTCTACATCATTACAGACTTCAGAAGGAGTGGACAGACGCTGCTTTTTCTACTGTTACCGAGGCGAGGTAAGTGTTTGCCCTGTCACGCCACCCGGAGCTAATCTGAAGACGATACCGGGTAAGTGAGGAAGGAGATTAGCCCAAGGACGAAGATACGGGGACAGGTGAAGGTGTGATAACGGGAGCCAGGCAGCAGCATGTATGGGAGATAGGACAAACACACACACACACACACACACACACACACACTCACACATACACATAAACACACACGTTCAGATGACAGGAGTTGGCATGAAGGAAGATTAGGGGATAGATAACACTTGGTCTTGATAATTGATATACAAGAGAAGGAGACAGAGAGGGAGAGGGAAGGAGATAGAACAATATGATAAGACTATAAGAGCGTTAATTAGGTTATGTGAGTGTGTGTGCTTAAGGTTATACGCATTTAGATTCTATACGCCAGTTCAGATTATGTTATCAGATCCATATTAAATGTTTGCATATAGAGATGGCGCTGCTGCTGTTCTTGTTTGTATAGATGACGCTGCTGTTGTTGTTTTTGTTGTTGTTGTGTCTTTGTTGTGTGTGAAATATATCCGTTATGTGCGAGTAATTAGGACAAAGGAAGAAAGGTTGAATATGTACGTACGAGGCGCCTATTAGACAGACAATAGACTAACAGACCACGGAGGAAGGAAACACTTTATCCGAGAGAGAGAGAGAGAGAGAGAGAGAGAGAGAGAGAGAGACGATATGATAAAAACAAACAAACAAGAAACAAACAATAATAGAGTTCACAACCTACGCATAAGATACCACAGACAACAGTTAACAACATACAGAGAGAGACAGACCAAGAATTAGACATACACAGACAGATAGACAGACACAGACACGCAGATTTACACACACACACACTCTCATCCAGGTGTAGCCACGTCCTTTACCTCGCGTTGCTAATTATTCCACCTCAAGAAGAAGGGCATGTAATAAGGTTTGCTACAACGCTGGGAGGCCTCGCTGTGTGCCGCCCCTCGAGGCAGCCCAATTAGCAAGCGTTTGAGGCCGTCATTTGCATATGGGAAGCTGCGTAAAATCTTGACGTATTGTGACGAGATGAAGCAGTGATTTGTGCCTTGTTGGAGATGCTGTGAAGAAGAACGGAAGGATGGTGAAGAAGAAAGGGAGGATGAGAGGGAGAAGTAGAGAGGATGAGGGGAGGAGATGGGAGTGTGGGTTTACGCCGGGGACCAAGAAAGAGTGATAGAGGCTGAGAAGGATGGAGAGGAAGGAAAGGATTGTGGAAGGAGGCTTTCTTAGACGTGACTGGAAAGAGACGAGAGCGAGGGAAAGAGAGTTATCATAAAAGAAAAGTCGAAAGAAAAAAAGTAAAACCAGATTAAGCCGCGGACCAAGAAAGAGAACGGGATAGAGGCTGAGAAGGATGGAGAGGAAGGAAAGGATTGTGGAAGGAGGCTTTCTTAGACATGACGGGAATGAGACGAGAACGAAAGAGAGTTATCATAAAAGAAAAGTCGAAAGGAAAAAAGTAAAACCACAGTATAAACCAAGAAAAATATATGTATCTCACCAACATGTAAATACGATAAGGAACGGAAAAATGGTTAGACAGGAAGGAAGGAGGGACGAAAAAATGTGTGAGAGAAAAAAAATGGAGTTTCCAGCTCATCGCGCAAAAATTTTTCTATCAAGGGAAAATGACGCGAAGGAGAGAGAAAGGAGACAAAGGAAGGCTACGTCACACACACACACACACACACACACACACACACACACACACACCTTATACCCCCCACACATATATATACCCCCTCCCCCACCAACACACTTCTTAATAATTTTTAGAATATTAACTTTTTTTTTCTGTTCCCTGATTCTTGATACTCCGTTTCTGCCTTAAGTTATCATACCATTCTTATTTCCTATACTTTCGTCATTTTATTCATTTTTCTCCTATTTTCTTCTTCTTCTACCATGGTTCTTATCCTTCCCTCTAGAGCGTTATTACCATGCTTCTTATCCTTCCCTCTAGAGCGTTATAAGGCGCTAACTTTCCGTCTCATATATAGTCACAATGTTAAAGGAAACCAAGCATTACATCATTATTAAGAAAACATTGTGGCATTCTTGGTTGTGATTGAACGATTGATTTCTCGGAAGATTAGGAAGCCATGTATGAAGGAAGCTGTGGTCGAGAGAGGGAGGGAAGGAAGGACGGGAAAGGAGAGCCGTGTATGGAAGAAGCTGTCGAGGGAGGGAGGGAAGGAAGGAAGGAAAGCCGTGTATGGAAGAAGCTGTGGTCGAGGGAGGGAGGGAAGGAAGGAAAACTGTGAGGAAGGAGAAACAACGGAGGGAAAAAGAAAGAAAAACCGATAATGTTCTTACTTTTCTTTATCTTTCTCGCTGCCACACAAGAGCGGTCACTAATTGGACAGGTGACTTGCCCTTCCTCCCCCCACTACCTTTCCTCCCTCCCTATCTCCCTTTTCCCTCATCACGCTAACACTGCCCCCTCCTCCTCCTCCTCCTCCTCCTCCTTCCTCTCCTTCTCCTTCACTCTCTATTGTTGTAACATTAACGAAGGGCTTCTTCTCTTATACCTGACCTTACCTTAAGAGTGCTGGTGTTGTGTGTGTGTCTGCGTGGGTGTATTTTATGTTGTGTTTATATTTGTTTGTTTGTGTCTGCTTGTTTGCTTGCTTGGATGTGTGTGTGTGGTGTGAACGGAAAGGTCATTCACTTGCACTCCAGACTCCTATAGCGTTGAGTGGTGAGGATAACGGGATGATTATTATGACAGCGTAGGATATGCGCTGAACCACCTCACCCCAGCATCCTGTCACCCCAGCATTCCTCACCTCAACTCCCCTCCCCTCATCTTACCTAATTTTACCTTACCTCACCTTACCTTACCTTACCTTACCTTACCTCACCTCACCTTACCTTACCTTACCTTACCTTACCTCACCTCACTTCACCGAGCCAGCATCCCTTCATTGCATCATCCCACACCTCACCTCTCCTCATCTCATCTCACTTCATCTTACCTCACCCAAGCATCCATCACCTCTCTTCCCCCTTCCCCTCCCCTCACGTCACCCCAGCATCCTTTGTATCCCTCTGTAAACACTGGCCCTTCACCCCCTCCCCCCCACAAACACACTCTTCTCCCTTCCCTCCCCCACACACCCACGCACCCCCCTACACACGAGCTCTCGGATGACAGGTACGGTAGGGCATCATGTCATGTGTGTTACCTGCCTATGCCAAGGTAAACACAGGTGAGCACACACAGGTGAAGGAAAGGGAAAGTGAGAAGGGAGGGATTGGATTCGGGTGGAGGGCGGATGGGGGAGGGAACGGGCCAATGGCTGGATGGAAAAGGGAGAAAGTGAGAGGAAAAAAGAAAGAATTATGGGAGAAAAGGAGGAAGAAAAGAGGAAGAGAAAAAACTGCAGATTGGAAGGAAAAGAAACACACATATACATACATACATACATACATACATACATACATACATACATACATAGGTAGATGGAAGGAGGGAGAGAGAGAAAAAAAAGGTGAAAGAAAGAAGAAAATTAGAGTGGAATAGAAATACAGTTAAAAGGTTAGTATGTAAAGAACACACACACACACACACACACACACACACACACACACACACACACACACACACACACACACACACACACACACACACCGCTAACCTAACCCGGAAATAACAGTTCACGCCCAGTTAGTGTAATATAGGGTCCACTCCTGCCTTTCCCTCCCTCCTTTCTTTCCATTCTTTCTCTCCCTCCCTCCCTCTCTCCCCTTCTCTGTATACACTCATCCAATTTCCTCTCACACGTGTTCTTATTCTATTCACTATATTTATTTCACCCTATTTGTGGTTATCAATGAAGGAAGAAAAGAAAGAAAAAAGAATACAAGCTGTGACATTTATAGAAGTTGTTTGTTTACATAATCAGATAGTGGAGCGACATAACGGTAACTTGTGTGACCTTGAGATTTTATCATTGTCTGTGTGTGTGTGTGTATTTTTAGGGTATATTAACAGGATGTGTGTGTGTGTGTGACTGTGTGTGTGTGTGTGTGACTGTGTGTGTGTGTGTGTGTGTGTGTGTGTGTGCTTTTGTATATATCCCGTCTCCTGAAACTATTTATATCATGCTTTTCTATCAAGAGAGAGAGAGAGAGAGAGAGAGAGAGAGAGAGAGAGAGAGAGAGAGAGAGAGAGAGAGAGAGAGAGAGAGAGGAAACCACAAGCACATTAGGCCTACTTACACACACACACACACACACACACACACACACACACACACACACACAGTTTCGACACCACAAGAAAGAAAAAGAATCGAGGTTATATGTTTGTTTGCAAAGTTAGTATATAGCAAGGATGAAAAAAAACGTGAATTGCATGTCACAGAAGATTACACGAGAGAGGACGGTGAGCTAGAATCAAGACAGACGTTCAGATATAACTATGCATTTTATAAGACTTGGATTAATGTTACAGTTTTATGGAGAAGCTTCATGTATCTGGAATGGACGAGTAGAGTTTTTTTTTATCACTAATTGTTATCATCTTATACCAATTCATGCATCAATATAAATACACGAGAAAGTTACAGGAATACTGAACGTTATGTCAATGAATATAATCTGTTTTAAGTATGCTTTAAAATACACGGTTTTCAAGAATAACGCCCAAATTCCCAAACATTTCAGGACTTTTTCTACAGCAAAGGAAACTGCACAAGGGAAAATAGGAAAACAATAATGAAAAAAAGCCAGGAAATCACTGCTCCTACAAAAAGAATTAAGAGAAGTGGCCAAAAGAGAGGTCAATTTTGGAGACCACACTTGATAAGGCTTTCCTAGGGGCTGTGTTAGTATTTCCAGGGGTAGTTTTATGAGCCTTGTGGTAGTTTGACGAGCCTTCTGAACCACGAACATGAAAAAAAAAACCACTCATAAGAATCCGACTGTGTGTGTATATTTCTATGATTAGTTTTAAGAGCTTTGTGGTGGTAGTTTGACGAGCCCTCTGAACCACGAACTTGAAAAAAAAAACCACTCATAAGAATCCGACTGTGTGTGTATATTTCTATGATTTGTTTTAAGAGCCTTGTGGTTGTGGTTTGACAAGGCTTCTACACCATAAATTTGATAAAAAAACACTAATGAGAACCCGACTAATATCCTTTATGGCTAATGGCAATATTTGTTAGGAGAGCCGAGAGCGTCTGAGGATACGGGCCAGACTTCCAACCTCTAGCAAAGCCTTATCAAATGTGAGTGTGTGAGCCCCGGAATGTTTTAATATGTGGTTTCCTTAGGGTCGTATTTTAAAACATTTCGTCGCCCTAGTTCACATATTTGACAAGGCTTTCGTATGATTGAGGGGATTTCCAGGAGTAGTTATTATGACCCCGGTGGTAGTTTGACCCTTCCTCAGTAGCATGAACCTAAACAAACACTCATTAGAACCCAATTGATTCCTTCTTTGACATTTTGAAATAGTTGATGTGAGAAGCGAAAATGTCTTATAAACCAGCCTAAGTTAGTCTCGATACGTGCCTAAGACTACACCAGCTTCTTCTTCTTCTTCTTTTGACCTGTGACTCTTTATATTCCTTCTCCTCTCGGTCCTCTCTTCTTATTCACACACTTTCCTTTTCAATAGTACGTAGCTTTCCACTTTTCTGTTATCACTTATTTTCACTTATTCAAGCATTTGTGCCATTTTTTTCCAGCACTGCGCCAGGAACACTTTTGCTGGCCTTACAATTCTTCTTCTTTCTGTTTCCTTTTTGTCTCCATGCAGCCCCAGCACCGTGCAGATTAGAAGGAAATGAAAAGCAGAGGGATAACCGGCACAAAAAAAAAAGAATAAGGCTTGAGTATCTTCTGTAATAAACTTTCCATTTGACAAGGACACACAAACACCCGGGGCAGAGGCAGGACGCTGTGGTCAGGACAGATACCCGGGTCTGATAACACACCAATTAGATAGGCCTGTCAAGTCACACCTGTTCCTCCTCCTCCTCCTCCTCTTCCTCCTTCTCCTCCTCCTCCTCCAAAGACAGGTGCCCTACTCTTGGTGTCGTGGGGGAAGGTGGGTAAGGGAAGGTGAGAGGGGCATGAAGGGACGGTAAGGGAGGGTAAGGGAAATGAAGGGAGGGTAAGAGAGGTATGTAGGGAAATGAAGGGTAAGGGAGGGGTATGAAGGGTGGGTAAGGGAAAAGGTAAGGAGGGTATGAGGGGCATATAGGGAGGGTAAAATGGGCATGTAGGGAGGGTAAGGGAAATGAAGGGAGGGTATGAGGGGTATGTAGGGAGGGTAAGGGAGGGTAAGGGAAATGAAGGGAGGGTATGAGGGGTATGTAGGGAGGGTAAGGGAGGGTAAGGGAGGGGTACGAAGGGAGAAATAATTAGGCCGAGGTGTTCTGTTTCGGGAGGTGGCGATGAGGCGCTAATGGCCGATAAATAGTCCGTGTTTAG